>NW_015090825.1:2896731-3134606 GCF_001431845.1 Calidris pugnax
GATGCTGCCTGCATGAGGGGATAAGGAGAGGATCCTGCCTCGTATAACGCTCTGGCTCCCACCCCAGGTGTGCACAGACCCTGTGCAGTGGTGCTGCAGTTGTACCTGAGGTTTTTCCGAGATTCGGGAACCTAGATCTTCTTTTATCTTATGTTCGGAAAGGCCAAACATCTTCTTTTATCCTGTGTTTGGATACCCTGTCCTCATTTAATGAACAGCGATTCCCCATCAGATGAAGACAAATCATATGAAGAACGGCTGAAGGAGCTGGGGATGTTCAGTATGAGGAAGAGGAGGCTGAGGGGAGACCTCATCACTCTCTACAACTACTTGAAAGGACACTGTAGAGAGGTTGGGGCTGGTCTCTTCTCACAGGTAATTAACAATAGAACGAGAGGGAACGGCTTCAAGCTCCAACAGGGTAGGTTTAGATTGAACATTAGGAAGGAATTCTTCACAGAGAGAGTGGTCGGGCATTGGAACAGGCTGCCCAGGGAGGTGGTGGAGTCACCATCCCTGGCTGTGTTTAAGGGACGTTTGGATGCGGTGCTGAGGGATATGGTGTAGGGGAGGACTTTGTAGAGTAGGGGAGATGGTTGGACTCGATGATCCCAAGGGTCTCTTCCAACCTCAATGATTCTATGATTCTATGATTCTATGAGCTGTACCAGGACGTGGTTGCTGTCTGCACAGTCACTGCACGAAGTTTGTAGCGAATATCCCTGGCAAATAAGTTTATGTCTCCTCAATCTTCTAGATTATTCCATGACAGTTTGCCTAAATTGTGCCCATCTCTACAAAAACACTGTGCTTACTTATATTCCTAAGATTGTTTTTATTGTCTATCTTGGTGTGGCAAAGATGCTGGGTTATATCCAGTCCTTCAGACATGGCAAACAGGACTTGCATGGGTGCAGGAGGAGCTAACTCCATCTGCCAGTGAGCCAGGGGTTACACAGCACTTATCTTCCCCTGCCTTATCCATGAGCTCTGTTGTAAATATTTTTGTGTCTTTTGAATGGCAGTGTTTAAGGAAAGAACGGGTCAGGCTGAAGGTCTCACAGGCCTGTGAGCCTGTGCGGCAACGGGCTATGTAAGAGGTTTCCTACTTGCGTAGCTTCTGATGTTTTTTTGGTTTGAAGTGTGTTTTTTTTTAAAATTCTAACTCACAAAAGCGATTGCAAGAAGCTGAAATATTTCTGCAGGTCTTGTGCCTCTTTAGAGCAGTACCAAATAGCTCTTGTGTCTGCTAGACGCCAGCCTCCGCTTTTCACTTCTGTTCATAGACGTTGACGAGCCAAGACCCTCTGCTCACTAGAAGCTGTCCTTGGCACAGAGGTGGGGGCATCAGAGAGGAAAAGTATGAATTTCTGTCAGTAGGACCAATTTAAGCCCTGCTGTAGGTTATATGGTACAGTTACTGTTGTGCTAGATGTGGAAATTCCTGTTCTGCTGAGGGATTGTTACAGCCAGGATGGAAGTGCTCTCTGCTTTCCATGGAAGAAACCCCCTAAACTTAAAAAATTAAATAAAGGTGAGCGAGAAGGGGAAGGAAGTACTGTATCAGTGGAAATGTCTGGTGCATAAAACTTCATAGAGTTTGATTTTTTAATATATTACAAATCAACTTACATCTCCATAAAATAAAAATAAACACCACGTAACCTGAAATGGAAAACCAGGAACATCTCCACTTAAAAATGACAGAACATTGCACTCTTCCAAACTTTAACAAACAAAATACCACAGAAATTATATCAAAAGCAGTATTTCTTGCAACTTCCCATTTCAGAATCAATGTATTCAAAAAACCCCAACTGTATATTATTGCCATTCTGAGCCCAATGCTGACCACCTGTATTCTGAGAAAATTCTAGATAACTGCAATGTTTTTATGGTGCTTACAATCTCTTTGGTGCCAAAAGTTTGTGCAGTAGACTTCCTGTGAGCTTGAAAATGGAGACTAATTTTTGGTTACATGCTGCACTATTAGCATCAAGGACCCATTTGTTCTTTCAGTAATGTGATTCTTGGTCTCTGGGATTTGTCAGAGGGATTTATCTGTCTAATAAATATGTCCACTCTGTCTATACTTTTAATGTTTCTTGATTAAAATAAAGCTGTTTATCTCTCTTAGCTTCAGAGATTGTATGTAAACAGGGATTACTTACCCAGGAATCTCATCCCCATTGCCAGTTTGCAGCATGTTAAGGCTTTCTTTGGGAATGACTGCAGTGTGAGGCATGTGTCTGCCTAAACATGTGCAACTAGTTTAGAGTTAGTCTGAACACAAGAAAAAATACAGAACAGCCTGTATATTCAGCTTTTATGTATGTTAGTGTAATTTATTACTAATCACTATGTAACACAAAACCAGATCTTGTAAGGGGATGAAAGGTGGAACAAGATTTGACCATTCCAACACAAACAATTTCTTTTTACTCCCATTCCTCCAAAGCGTAATAACACTTCTACAATGTCATTTTTATTTCTAAATAAACTGTTGATAAAATCTATATATCATAAAATAATTGCTCCTTTGGGAAACAGATCTCAATTGTGAGAGGGTATAAATTATGCCACAGAAAAAAAAAAAAAGCAGAATCAGGACAGGATGACTGGAACAGGTTGCCCAGGGAAGTTGTGGATGTCCCATCCCTGGAGGTGTTCAAGGCCAGGCTGGATGGGGCTTTGAGCAACCTGCTCTAGTGGGAGGTGTCCCTGCCCAGGGCAGGGGGGTTGGAACGAGATGATCTTTGAGGTCCCTTCCAACCCTTACCCTATGATTCTATGATTCTATGACTTCTTGAAAGAAGAGAGGAGCAACCTGTGGAGGCTATGCAAGGAGGGTCAGGGATAAACTTGGACCTTGAGTAACTTGCCATTGAGCAGAATCATGTTATATTTTACACATCATTAACAGATTATACGCAAATGAAAATATGGATATTTTTGCTTCGCAAGTCTCAGACAAATTAAAGGAAGCAGAATGCTTTTAGAGTTATTAAGCAAAAAGATTGAGCTATAAACCACTGATTTGTGTTCATATGGAGAAAAAATACCACTGCATCCTCTCCGCTTGTCTTCTTTATGTAGTATCTGTTGCTGGTTTGTGTCAGAGATAAGACCTTAGAAAGGATGATCTGACCCAACGTGGGCTGCCTCCAGTCATGTGTTGGTCCCATGTATCAGCCATCAGGCAGTGTTATGTTCTCTTCTTACTTACGTCTTACCAAATTTTACAATTTTTTCTCTACCTTGCAAAGAAAGTTTGAGTTTTCTTCCCGTAGCACCAGGATCTTAGCAACTTTGCATCATCTTTGCATCAAGGAGTGTACTAAAAGCCTGCCCATCTGAAGACATACAGATGACCTGAGCCTGTCTTCTACTGTTATTAGTTCTGCAAGCTTTAGTGTTGTCTGTCCCTAGATTTGTTATGATAAAAACCTGTCATGTTGGCTACATTATGGTTCTTGCAGAAGCAGCAGTGCTCTTTTCCTGCTTTAAGTGACTTTTTTGACTCAATACATCCCGGGCCGTCCAAGATTAATTAATTCCAATTAGTTCCATCCTATTGCAGATAGGCACTCCCAAGACCAGGTTTAGGTTGTTTACAAACATGGAGTTTTAGAATGGCAAATCTTAAGCTGCCATAGTTTGGAACAGATGTAAGTGTAAGACAATATTACTCGATGCAGCATGCAATTACTCATTCAATTGAAAGAAGTTCCATAGCATCTTTTTTTTGGGATTTTCCTCATTATACAGACTGAAAAAACTGAGACCAGTTTGAATTGAACTTTTTTTTTTTTAAATTTCTATATTTAGTTCCATTTTGATGAAACCATTGCTCTCATTTTCATTAAAATAAAAAGCAGGGTGGGGAGGGGGAGCCAGCTGTTGGTTTTTAGAAGAGTCACTGTGGGACAAGGCAATTGCATCTTCTGGCATCTCTGGGGCAAGGTGCCAGTCAGAGGAGGCTTGGTCTGAGTTTGACCACCTATCTAGTTTTTAAAGCTGTGTTGCTAAATAGGATGGCTTCATCAGCAGTTATTGTAATAAGATTCTAGGACACAGAAGTTCAGGTTCAAAATTCTGATATCTTTCCTTTCCCTACAGCATCCAACGTGCTGTGGATTAATGATAGATAGTACTGTTTGTAACATGACAGCAGTTTACATCTACTGGCTCCTTTTTGTAACTACAGAGTCCCAGTATTCAGACACCTAAATGATGCTAATAGTCTCTTTTAGCCTATAGGGAAAGGAGACTACCCTCATAATATTCTCTGATGCAATTCTTGAAACAATTTTTTTCTTTCCATTTTCTATTCCTTTATTTTATGTCTTGCCACCTCTATTCACATCTGCAAAGACACTCCACAATTTTTATGAGATGTTATTTATAGGATTAGTAGAGAAAATCTTTTTGTGAAAGTCTTACAGATTTTATTTCTTATTAATATGTTTAAATACATTAATGGTGCCTTGTTTTATCCTTCACCTTTCCCCAGCATGTCACACTTATGGATGTTTTCCCTTGCTTTAATAATCTTTTTTCTGATTTTTTTTTGCCTTTTCTATGCTAAAGACACTCTCTCACCTCTTTTTCTCCCACTCTTTTATCCTCTTGACATTTTTGCTTTGCATGTTTGCTTCCTTCTGGTTTTTTGGTTTTTTTTGGTGGGTTTTTTTTCTGCTAATGCTCCTTTCCCCTCAACTGTTTGCTTTGCAGTCCCTGTGCTGATTTATCAGACTTTCCATCATGTTTATTTTCTTTACTTGTCAGCTCAACATGCAGACTGATCCCATGCAAACGGCCGGTCTGATCCTACACTGAGCTCCAGTGGAGTAGGCTGTGTACCTATAGTAGGGCAAGAGCAAATCAGAGCTTCCTGGCAGCATAAGGTACCTTCTTCTTGCAAAGAAACATAGAGAACAGAAATCTGCTTCTCTGTAGTTCTTCTGTCTGCTTTTTTTTCTGTTCTGAAGATGGCCTCTCCTTCACCATAAGCTGGGGGAAGGCACAAAAGACCTATGTTAACCAGTGCTGGGCAGGGAGCTCTGTTATTAGATAATCACTGAAGTAGCTGTGGAAAAGTGTTTATTTTATCACTTGCGTAGAGATAGATAACGTTGTTTCACTTGTCTCAGATTGATATGTTCTCCTTCTCCTTCATGAATATTCTTCTTGCTTGATGCAAAGACATCATACTATTTTCATACTGTTATTTAATTTCATTATAGAGCATTAATGGAAGATTTTGAAACAGGATTCAATATTCCTGTCAGATGTACATGAGGGCTAGAAGATACCACTAGGTTAAATTCTTCTTCCTTTGCAAACCTTCTATTTTTGCAGGTGGTATCAACCTGTTCAGGTGCTGCACATCCTCAGGAAATGTGGATGCAAAAACATTTTGAATGTCTATCTAAAAAATTCTTAGATTCTATGCCAGTTCCTTGTTTAATCAATCGTCAATGAAGAAATAAACTTATTTCCTAAACTTAAAAAGGCATCTCCTTCTCATTAGAGGCTAAAATTTTTGTAATTTGGAGAGCAGAGGCAAGGCTTCTTAACCATACAGGAAACATTGAGGCCTGAGGCCTTTGATCTGATATTTTCAATTGCGAAGTGGAAATCATAAACCAGCTGCTTAGTCCGTTGAAGTATTTGAACAGATAAAAATATGTAGTGTCTGACTGTAGGTGCACATGCTGGGATTTTTTGGCTGGCAGCCTGTTCACAAATGTTCTGTACGAGTAAGCCAATTTTAAGTAAATGTAATTTCTTTCAAAGATTAGGTAAGGTACTCAGGCACTCTGTTGCAGATACTGAATTCTACAAATGCAGTGGTTCTGGGGATGATCAAACTTCTTTAGGTTTGCGTGTATGGAAAACTATAATAAGTAGTGATGCTATTCAGCCTTAATCTTATGTAATTTTCCTTATGCTTTCTTTATATAAACAGTTTCTCTGTGTTTTCATAGAAACAGAGAAGTGTAGGGGTTAGAAGGGACCTTTAGAGATCATCTAGTCCAACCCTCCTGCTAAAGCAGGTTTGTCTAGAGCAGGCTGGACAGGAACTTATCCAGGCGGGTTTTGAGGGGACTCCAGAACCTCTCTGTGCAGCCTGTGCCAGTGCTCTGCCACCCTCAAAGTACAGCAGCTTTTCCTCTAACACAGTTTCATCTCTGTAGTTCTTGAAATTGCATCCTTCAAAGAGCTCTACAGCTTCATTCAGTTGAGTTGTTGATTTTGTTGAATCAGTTGTGCTCCAAAATTCACCTATCCTGGTCAGCACTGATAAGTTTTCTGACGTTGATTTCTCTGGAGGAGGAGGGCTCTTGCATCCTTATTCAACAGCACAAAACTAAACTGCAAGTGGGTTTTTATAGAGTCTTGTTTTCTTTCTAAAACCACTGGCTGTTCCTGTATAGTTTTTTTCCTAAACATCATCTCAATCTATTTGGCTTTCTTAGCTATTATAGATGGTTCTGACAGTCCCCAAAGTGTGGCTGTAGCTCGAGCACACAGCCCCTGAGCTGGTAAAAGCTTTGCTAGCAAAACTGAAAAGCAGAATGTACCTTTGATTTGCTTTTTTCTTTTTCCCACCAAAACCAATTAAGGATGTTCTCTGGACAACCTGCTTTGGAGAAAGTATGTTGGTGATAAAAATTTACCCAGTCTGTACAATCTAACGTTACCTTCTGAGGCAAGGAACTATGCCAGAGAGCATTTAGAGGATTTTTATGGCAAATATAAAGTATTTCATGTGTGAATGTTAGGAGCCTACACACAAATACTCTGTGCTCTGACATTACATTTCTAATTTAGCAAGGTACTTAAGCACGCGTCTAACTGTAAGCGTGCAGTATAATACATGTGCTTACAGCTACCCAATATAACCTCTTCCTAAATGAAAGTCTGTATTACTATATCTGGTCCAAAGGACTAGTAAATAATTTGGTAAGGGAAATTCAGTGCTCAAAAAAAAATGTCTGATTTGTTAGCATGTTTTTTGCGTAAATAAACATTTTTGGCACTAATTTGATATTTGGAGTTACATGATATTTTAAAAGTTTATTTGTAATAAGTCAAAACATAGACTTTGCATGGAAACTTGATTAACATAAAAGAAAATTTCTGCTACTGACCAAAATGAGAGCATCCATCTCCTGTATTAGCAAATAATTAGATGTCTAGAGCACTCAGAAGAGATACAAAGGATCCCAGTCCAAACCCCTGATCTAAATTTCACATTTGGAAAGGATTGAGATCTGTGTGAGTATGTGCCTGTAACTGTGTACTCTCCTGGCTTTTTTCCCTTTGTTCTCTAGTGGCAGAAGTTCCCTGTTTTCCCTTCTTATTCAATAACACTCTTAGGTAAACCTCAGTTTCATGAGTTGAGAAAGCCGCTTCCCATTCAGCTCTGGCTGGAAGGTGAGGCACAAACATTTATCTTTAAGCTCAATGAAGAAGTATTCACACCTGCTGAATTTATTCATCCAACTTCATTACATTAGAAGTTGCTGCTTTCAGTGTCTCAGTGTATACTTCTTGGAATTGCACCAGGAAATACAGGAACTGAGAAAATAAATCTGCATTAAAAGATGCAGTTATCTCCAACAGGAACATCATCAATCCTTATGCCACAGAAGAATCCTAAATCTCCAGTAGATTTAACACCAAATGGCAGGAATTCAGCCTGTAACACAGTCATCAGAGCATCATCTATTGAGCTGATTATAACCTTTGGATCTGTTTTTTTTTACTTGTTTAGATGTTAAAACAAGTTGTCAGGTAGTGTGAGATGGGCTGTGCAATACATACATATTTTGAAAACAAGCACATGAAGAGAACAGGCATCATTTCAGGTTGCTAGCACCAGTTTTCCCTTTTCTCATATAATTTCAAGAGAAACTTGATGATGTAGCTTAAGTGTATTTGATCTCCTTCTGCAAGTAAAGTTTTATGTGGAGGACCCTGCAGAAGAGCAACTTCATGTGAAGTCAGGAATCTAAAGTCAAGGAGTTCAGTAAATGTTTTTTTTTCCAGGTGGGGTTTTTTCCCAGTCTCCATTTTTTATTTTGTTGTATCCATCAGCAATTTGGAGAATCTGTGCATGGCGTCAAGATTTGTGTTGGTTTTCTTATGTCTGTGTTCCGTAAGACAGTCATGAGCTCTGGGCTGTGCAGAGACAAACCTAAAGCACCAGGAAAACCATTGTCTAACTTTATATGAGTGCAGTCTAATCATCTCACTTTCAGAAGCAGCGTTCTCTGTCTGTTCCTGCAATACAGTAGCTCCATAAAAATTGTAGCAGATGACTTCAAAACAGAGAAAAGAAAGTACTTTCCACTGCTGGCAGAGAACTTCTGGAGCTTGTTGGAATTTCAGGAAGTGGATATATCTGCAGCATCTAAAAGGGGTTAAATAAGTTCCTGGGTAACAGGGTCATAAATGTTTCTAAATGGACTAGGCATGGACATGCCTTCTAACATCCCTATTATGACCTTTCTACATACAGGGGAGTAGAGTGGAGTGCAGGAAACAGCCACATGCACCTGCTCTGCTTAAAAAGTTTCTCCCTAAATAGCACCAGCACTGCTGGGGGGCAGAATTCTGGTCTGAGGCAGTAGGGCATTCCTTCATTATCATGAAGCAGAGATCTGGAAATCCTATCGATAGCAAAAATGCATGATTTATGAAGAATAAAGAAGAAATTATGTTGTGAAGAATATTCACAACGTGGGGCAAGAGTAACTGACCACAAGTTAAGAAAAATTCACATTTGTTGCTTGGTAGCAGTGCTTACTGACCATGGGAAAAGTAGGAACTAAGGGCGTTCTCTTGCCTGGGTCTCAGTCTGAATGTAATGAACGTCCTGCCATCAGGTCAGCTATGCTTACCAGCAGATTTAAGGTTGAGCAGTTCTGCTCCACGATTTCCTTCTTTATCAAAGAATAGCAGTATTCACACGGTTGTTCTGCCTGTATTATTTGTAACATGACTGTCTCGAGAGTCTCTCTTCTTTATGAAGCTTTTCAACATGCTTAAGCTTTGTTTGGAGACAGGATAAGATGGACCTCTAATCCAATCCAGTCTGACAATTCTATCAGTGTCTCAGAGATCCTACTGTATCATTCATTTATCAGCTGTACAAGAACTTAACCTAAATGACATATGGAAATGTACTGGGCAGAAAATCTGATTAAATTCAACATATTCTCCTAAATCAACTTCTACTGTCTAGCAATCCTTGGAGAATATGAAAACTTCTTCTGAAACTTTTTATTTCTGATTTTTCTGTTGTGTTCCATAGCAATTTTAAACATTTATTTTAAATACCTGTTTTACTCCACTTATACTTTGGGGTTTTTTCTTTCTCTCCAAAGCTTTGGTGGTGTTATCCCCCCACATCCTTTCCTCATAACCTATTACCTCCAATTCTGATCAGGTAACTGAGGGATCATAGCTCGGACCTGTGAAAGGACATGTGAGATGGTTGAATCCACAGACAGGATAGTCTTGTGCCCTCAGTCAAGTCACTTCAAGAGAGGGCATCGTACTGCTAGCAAACACCTTAGGATGAAGAGGAGCTCAACAGGCAAAAAGAAATGCAATTCATAGCTTGCGAAGCACATGATCAGGGCAACATTCACCATGAGGAGAGTGAAAACATACATACTTCTCAGAAGGATACAGCTGGGTCTTAGAAGAAGGAAAATTATTGAAGACTGCTTAGGTACAGCACAGGGCATAGTGACCTACTCAAAATGGAAGCATTTTAGTTATTGCAAGGAAAAGTCATAGCAAATACGTTAGCTAATATTGAAGCCTAAAAGCCGAGGTAAAATCACCTGAATTGTCAAGCATTTTGAAAAAACAAACATACATACATATTATCAGGTTATTTTTTTTCTTCCAGGTACACTTTCTCTTGCATGTAGTTCCTTGTTCTCTCCTGGAACAACTCTTATTTTCCTACTTAATTATTTCCACAAATCTATTTTCCCTCATTCAGTCATGCTCTTCACCTTTTTCTATCTATATATACTCATCTTGCATCTCTGGCCTGTTATGACCCAAAAAATTCAACAGTAATAAATATGAATAAGCATGTTTTCATTTGTAAAGGAAAATCCAATCTTTTGCGGTATGACAGTATCTCTGGCCAAAAAGTTCAACAATAATAAATATGAATAAGCATGCTTTCATTTGTAAGGAAAATCCAATCTTTTGCGGTATGACAGAAATATTTTCATATTGAAAATGAATGGCGTCCTGTGGTGCTGACAGTCATTCTTGCTCCCTGCTCTGTTTCTCTGGTTTTTCTCTGTCTGCAGCTTCTAAGGCAGCTTGATCACTCTGATCTTTTGAAGTCTGTTCTACCACTGAAGGAGGGCTGACCACACTGTGGCTCGTGTTTTGTGTGGTCCAAGCACAGCTCACTTACCAGCGCTCTGTCTCAGACCTGGGCAGAATGCAGGGCTTCTGCTGCATAACCCAGGTGCTCGGCTGGGGGATGCTGAGCCCAGCATCATTGCTCTCCTCAGTATAAGACCACACCAAGGTGGTGAGACCCCTGGAGATATAGTGTCAGCTAGAAAGTGAACCCTTTCAGAGTATTCCCTTCCCTTGGTGTGATGACAGTGTTTGTGTCCTATGTCTTGCGGCTCATAATTACACAAGTTTTTTGATGTGAAGCTTATGGAATCAGGCAGGTTGGCCATGCCTGATTTAAGTACTAAGCAAAAATAACAGCAAAAGTCCTTGGAGTATGTTCTTCCATCAGCTGAAAAGAACAACTATTTCTGTAAACACTTTCTTGAAAGTATTTTATGGAGAATTTTTTCATTCACTTAAAGACTTGTCCCAGTAGACTTTTTTTCCATCATCTGTCTTTTGTATGTAGACAGTTGATATAGGGCTAGTCATTACAGGAATAGTGTATCATTACTTTTAGTAAGGGAAAAGAAATACCACAGGCAAGTGTACTTTTGTTCTTGTTTAACTGTCCATGTCACTGGCTTGCACTGATAGCTGTTTCTACAAAAATCATTTTTGGAAGCAAAATTATTTGAGCCAATGAAAATAACTTCATAAAATCCTTGGACTGGGAAATTGTATTACATAATGGTTTTGCATAGTCTAAATTCAAGCTTTCCACTTGAAACACTGAAAAAATGCAGTTTTCAGTAACTCATTTGCACCATTGAAATGCAAACAGAATTTTCATTAAAAATAACCATTCGTTTGGTGAAAAAGAGACTCCAATGGAAAATTTTCATCCTAATCATAATGTTTTATTGAATGTTTAAAGAGAGAAATGGTTATTGTTGACTTATGTTTAATTTATCTGTGAATCGTATGTATGGTTGAAAAGTAGCTGATGCAGGAAAAAATGATGAGTATCGTTCCTCTCATGGTATCAACTCCGGCAGTTGGCAGGGGGGGGAAGATGCCTCTTCATTGTTTGTTTTCCTTTACTTGTTAGCTACCCTTAATAAATAAGAAATGAAGAACAGTCTTCCTTCTTTTGATGTAGACGAATGTAAGACATTTCTGAAAGCATGTATTTTTATCTGTTTTCATTGCCCTACACTAAGTCACACTCAAAACCTCCAAAGCAAAACTAGGAGAGAGAGACAAGTACTTAGGCCATATGTTTGTTAGTTTTTCTTTTACTTAGATGGCAAACAAGTTCATAAATCCTTAACTAACCCTGCAGACCGTTGTTTGCAATGAGTCTCTCTGCCAATGTATCCTACTTTCAAAAAGACCTTTCTCCTATTTTTTTTTTTCTCTGAGCCACAATGTTGCCTGTATGGTCTGTATAGCAGAAGTGAGACTTTCTAAGGCAGATACTGTACTTAAATGTCCATCCTCCACCAGCAATCATCATGAATTGGAAATGCATGGCCTGCCTGGTTCTTTACATACTCTAACACAATACCTTTGAGTTTTATTGACATAAACTTCATCATTCAGGGATCTCTCTGCAAAAGATCAGCAACTGATTGGAAAGGTAGTTTCCTAGAGTGGGGCTGTGACAGTGCAAGAAACTAAATCTTGCCTTGAAATTGTGGCTCTGTCATCTCAAAATGTACCTATTTAAATATATACACTTTTAACATCATTGAGTGCTTATGAAATGCTCTCACGTTTCATCTTTTACCCTCCTGTGAAGTTTAAAGCAAAACGCAGTCTATCTGACATAGAACCTGAATAATTGCAGCTGAAAGAGACATTCTGTTGCTTGGGTTTCGGTTATTGCTCTGAGGAGTGCATGCAGAAAATGTTTTTAGGACAGAGAAGCTGTCTTAACCAGCTCTTAGTGCTATGTATGTGCTACAGCCTGCTTGTCTGTCTCGTTCTGTTGTGTTATGTCAATGACAGTGTGCGTATCACAAAATGTCAAGCAATTTTATAGCCCTTGTCAGAACTGTACATAAAATGAAAGCAGTGCAGAAGGTAGGTGTTCATTCTGTTGAATGAACAGAAACACCTAAAAGTAGTTTAATTTGTTTTTCCTCACCTCATCAGAAAGTTTTGCTATTTGACTCTCAGAAGGAAAAGAAATGGAATGGCAGCTGGAGATGACAGGAGGGTTTGCATAGCAGTAAAACTACCGATGTGATGAACAGGAGCCACAGAGTCAATTAAATCCCCACCTGTAATCTAAGCTAGCCAGCCCTGTGTGAGCATATAAAACTGTTTTCTGAACCAGCACCATCTTTACAGATGAGAGAGTGACTGCAGGCATAAACACATCTCCATTTTATGCCATTTATTTCATTGCTGGAGTGAAGAATCCATCTGAAAACCTCTCTGCTCAGGGGATAAGTGCTGATTTTATTGAGTTCTCCAAAATATTTCTTTGGTTTGCTACAGAGGGAATAGTTCTATACTGAAGTCAAGCCACAACCTAGTAATTCACCTTACCAAGTAAAGAAATTTCTTGCAAATAATACTTGATTATATCTACTAAAACTTTAATATTATCACCTAAAACTTTGATATCATCACTTGGCATAGTGCCGCACACCCTATCGTGTCCTTCCACTGCAGAGACAGGGGGTTGTACGACAAAACTGTTGTGGGCCAGGAGCATCTCCACTGAAATCATCAGCTGTGGCATAAAGCATTAGCAGTGCTCTGTGTAGGAAGAGGGTTGCATTCAATGATTATTATGGGGCAATAGTGGGCAGTGAAAGAAAGATGAGTGTGCATCTCACTGTGTTTAGCCCAGACAATGAAGCTCCTTGTTGTTTTGGGCTCTTTATTTAAGAGGCAGTGTGACACAGCAGAAGGATGAGAGTTGTTCTCTAGGCAGAACTTCAGAGAGTAACAAGTGCTACAGAATCACTGACACCACAAACATGTTCTTTGAAGAGAAGTGAAAATAAAAAGACAAAAAACAGGGAGTGTGATAACTTATGTCAATTATGAAAATGGAATTTTTTATGTAACTCTTTCTCCTTAGTGGAAAAATGAGGGCAATGCCTTCTTCCAGTTTTAGCTTCTCAAATTTAACTCAATTTTTGTATCAGATTTGGCCATGTTTTATTTTCTTTTATAGAGCAAAACATTTCATTTCAGGGTCAATTTAAACATTTCTTCTTATTTGCAGTGTTTTACTCAATACACTTTGTTTGAACTGAAAGAGTATTTCAGTAGAGAGGGGAGAGTGTTTTTCACTGGTTTGTTTTATGTGGTATAAGCTGATTTAGTGATTTCCTCAATGGAGAAAAACTCATTATTTTTAGTGAGCGATTCAGACAGTGAATGAAATGCAGTTCTAATTCAGACCGTCTGTTTATATTACTAATATCTGTTTGAGTTTTGCAGTATTTTTCTTTTATTTCTTTCTTCAATACTCAGTGTTTCCCATTCAGACATCAGCTCTCCGTTCATGGTCCGTCTCTTTCATTCTTTTATTACAATGTTATGAAGCTTTTCTTTCCCAAAAGCTTGGAAAATATTGTCAGTTGCTCTTGTCATTTTATATCTCTGTGGCACATGGAGTAGTTATTTTCTACCCTCACAGATTATACTTCTTCTGTTTCTTAAACTTGTCAACCACAAGAATCTGGTAGCTCACTGTGGCCACCTGATGATACTAACCCTGGGTTGTCTAATTAATATATTCTTCCCCAAGATGCTGTCTGTTCTTGCATCTAGAAGCCACGTCTCAATTTTCTTTTCATTACAATGTGGAAAAGAAGGAGGGGAAAATAAAGAGTGGACAAACATACTGAAATAAACAGCACAAAATATTTTTTTCTTTAAAAGTTAGGCTTTTGATGACTTCTTTTCCTAGCAAGAAAAGAACAAGAGGGGAAAAGAATCCATCCAAAGCTGTTTTTTCAACATGATTTCTCTGGAGTGGGGTGAGTTTGGGGAAGGAATAAACCGTTCTGAACTCACCTATCAAAACTGCTAAATACTCTTATTCTTGCTGACATGGGTCCGTATGCGGGTGCTGACCTAGAGAGTGACAACTCCTTATTTCAAGCCTTAAGGCACTCTCTCTGAATCCTCAGCCACGCTGGCTTTCTGCCAAGGAGGTATGGTGGCAGGGTTATTTTATTGTTTACTGTACCAACTAGAATTATAGAAGAAACATAGTTTCATTATTTATGGAAGGCAGCCAGAAATGGGGGGGAAATAGTCAACAGGGCTGTGTTACCAACCACAGCTCCCCTCTGGCGATGCTGATGGGGTGTAAAGCTGTTGCCCATCATTTTGCAAGCAAGATCTATTGTTGTCTACTAGGGAGAGGAAGAAAATTATAGTGACAAATGATAATGTTGTTGACTCCCTAGTAAGAAACTGGAAGCTTTATTGCTCCACAATCAAACAAACAACTTCCTTTGTATCTAATGAATAGGTTCAGCTCCAAGTCAAACATAATTGCAGATAAACCCTGCTTAATATAAAAGCTCAATGCAATTAAACTCCCCAGAATTCATCAGACCTTTCTCAGTGACATTTGTTATGCAAATTGACAGAAAAAAAAGATTTACATGCAAAAATCTTGTAATATATTGGATCAGAATAGTTCATTCTGAAGTTGGAGGTGCTGCCTATTTAAAAAAATCCAATCTGCTTGCTTGGGATATGGGGGGGGGCTTTCAGGGAATTCAGGTTTATGAAAGCTACATTACTGACCTCAGTGTGCACTAGGAGCAAGGCCTGAAGTCATTTCAATAGAGCAAGGGAGGAATATGGCAGTTTAAAAAAAATCTCAGAATTCTTCATTGAAGGGAGTGCATAAGCTACACAGGGGATGTTGGAGACTATTGGTTTCGTGGTGGTTTTTTTTTTTTGCTATTTTGTTTGGTTGGTTTGGGTTTTTTTTAGGGTTTGTTTGGGGTTTTTTTTGTTTGTTTGTTTGTTTTAAAGAGACCAAAATGATTAGTGCATTTATACTAGATATAGTGAAAACAGTTGCATGTCCCTGCTCTGGTATACAGGTATGCAAGTTTGAAGTTGTCTTCCATAGGGTTACTAAGAGTCTGGCATAAGACCTAGTGGCTGTTTCTGAAAGATGAGTTCTAACTCTGACCAGATATCTCATCTGAGACCTATAACCTTCTGCTGTGTCCAGCAAAAGATTTCCATGCACCGATATTCTTTGATTAAAAATGTTAGTCAGAAAGTAAATGACCACAGTTCATTTTTGCACAGTGACCATGAGGACATCAGTACAAATTAAAGGACTCCTATTCTGGTTTAAGAGCCTTTGAAACACTTCCAGACAAATGGTCCTCTTTGTCTCCTGATGCTACTTCCAGGAAACAGAAAATTCTGAAGGTAGGAATCACATCCCTTAAGTAATCTAGGAAGCAAACGTTTATTTGATTGACAAAGAAGTAAACACAGACTAGTCCACCTAGCTTTGCCAAATACCCTTCAGTTTTTGGGTTGGTATGAAACAAAGATGTGTCCGATGAGTTAATTTTAAACTGCTTTTCTCAAATATATGAATTTATAAGTCCCAATTCAGCAAGGATAGAAAGATGCATGAGCTTCTACCTTTCCCCAAATTCTAATGCATAAACTTGTTCCTGAAAATGTAGATGACACAATTGTTTAAGAGTTGTTCAGTTGTTCAGGGACCAGAATTTAGTATGCTTCCTTGGTAAGCACCACTGTCCTTGCAGTAGAAAGTTATGGTTACTTTTTCTCAGCCAGTCAACTGTAAATTTTTTTCTGAAAAGTAGCTTCAAAAGAGGAGGTGGAATAACAGATATGAAGGCAACAGGTATGTTTCTTAACTTTCTCAAACTGAAAAGGGCATGTAAATCATATTTCCTTTATACTGGCAAACAGGACGGGCCACAGCATAAATGTGTGTGGAGAGTAAGAGTAGAAGGAGGAACAAAAGACTAGAAAGATCAAGATCATCACCCATTACCACTGAACTAATTTCCTTTTTTAAAGACAGTGTGTTTTGAACAAAGCTCTGTTTAGTAGATGTGCTTTAGGTATACTTTGGACATCCTTATATCCTGTAAGCTTATTTCTGGAAACCTCTGGTAAGAAAAGGCAATAAGGACTCTGGTTTAGCCAAGGCACATGCCAGACACAGTGATTCTCAGCTGTGCAAAAGTGGCAGCAGGGCCAGGGAAAGAGCGTTACGTACATAGATAGCTTAACTTGCACTTTAATGCCTGAGGGGATTACATCTGATAGTCCTGCTCATGTACATAGATAAGTCCAAATGTATTTGTCCAAGTCTGTTTCAGCTCTATTATCAATATAAGGCTTATGTCAAGGAGACTCCTTGAGTCATCTAACTGTTTTGAAAGCATTATGGAGGATTGAAAATAATAATCAATATGAAACTAGAGCTACTGTTGTCAAAAATCTGTTCTCATGTCTGCGCTCCTTTAATGACGCTAAAGGAAAGATGAACTTACTTGAAAATTTGGTGTGCCTATACACTACCTGGCAGAAAGGAACAAGGTAATGAACAATAATAGTCAAACATAGACAGAACTTAAGATATTATACAAAAGCCTCACTGAAGTTAGAAGTACATTATTGATTTACAACAGCTACTATCATGTAGGTCCTGGGCAATGATGAGAAAAGGCAATGGAAAACAGTAATAAATAATTGAGGGGGTGGTGGAAGGAGATAGGGATAACCTGTTTCTGAAGGAGGCTAATGTTTTCCTTACAAAGTAATTAATACAAATTGCCTTTTGTATTTCTTATAAATCATGGTGTGATTTGGGGGCCTTGATATCCAGAACGTTTTCCAAAGTGATATGGAGACATTGCTCTGTGGTTTGCACACTAATTAAAGACGTGCTGCTTTCCTGCTGCAGTGGAAGAGCATGAAATAGAGGAGCCTGGTGTTCTTGGTGCTCACCTGGACTCTCTTGTCTACCCACCTGCCCTAAAGCAGCAGAGAATGCTGCCTTACAGGAGCATGGATTCTTTGGGTCTTGCTTGCTGTTTTATTGATTGAATAAAAAGCTGCAGTAAACAATTTCTTTTCTAAAAGGAGTAAACATTACAGAACACCTCAATAGCAGGTTTTGCCTTTGCTTTGCAACTAGCGCTGCACCTGCCTCAGGTTACAGTTAGCAGCTGAGCCTCTTTTCCTTTTTTCTCCTAGTATGAATTTGGCAATATGTGCTTCAAGCTTTCTCATCTTTTGGTTTAATGAACTAGGAAGATATGTTTCTCTGTTGGTTTTGCTTCACTGAGAGTGTGTTGTTTTATATTTTCAGTGGTGCCTCCGTGGCCCTTGCATTACTTATGAAACCTATGCTGTAACTTGGAAATCTCGGAACTTCAGTTATTCTCTTTGGATGAATATTTAAAACAGCAAATAAAATATAACTAAAATTCCAGACAAGTTTTTGAAGATCCTACCTTCCTGCAATATGCCATGGTGGTCAGAGCTTTCTGTGTCCTCACAAAAATATTCCTTTCATGAGTCTTAATGGGGGGAATTTCCCCTTGCCTGTTTGATGGCCCAGCCTCTTGTTTCCCTCTATCTACTGCCTCAGCCCAGAGATATCAAGGGGTATATCTTACTCATGGAAGTACAAACTACTTTGGCTTCTGTTTCTTTCACATTCTTGCAAAAGCAGAGGATTACTGGTGTGTACTGTCCAGACCAATAGCTGGTGCATTCAAATTTGATTCTTGTTGAGTTCTGGTGCTACTGGGATGGGTTAGCCCAGATGGGCCATGTCCTTTCACACCACATAAGAAACTGGCAAGGTCCAACTTCTGTAAAGCTGTCCCTTTGCCAAACTGTGTATTTATATGACCTTTTTGAGGAAATTCTCCCTAATCAATATGCTATCACCTGCTTGCACTGGTAGTCTGGATCTACAATGTACAGCACTACAGCATTCAGTCAGCTCTTTCACTTATCTGGGAAAGACTCAGTAATGAACAATGGTGTGTATGTACCAACTTTTCCACCATTTCTAGCACCAAGAGACCTATAGCAATGCGATCATTAAGGCTTGCATTTTCCCCAGAGGCTTCTTCGAGAAAATATTAAAATTTCAACATTGTGGTTAGTAGAAGATTTGGGTCTATTATTTTACTGCTTTTCCCATCCATGACTGTAATGATTGTTTTTGCATCAATATGTTTTCAGTGTAAATGAACAATTATATTTCATGCTTCAGGCAGTTTAATTTCTCATTACCACATTAAATACTAAAGGCTGTTTTCCTGCCTCAGATCCACAACATCTGTCAGCACTTGTCTGAAAAAGTTTGTCTGCTTTGGAAGTCAGTGTGGTACCAGACTGAGTCACTATCAAGCTTAAATTAAGACGGTGGCTCTAGCATTCCTGACAACACTTGTGAAGTGGAAGAAGCTCTTGTGCTCTTGTGGGTTTTCTTGTTTTTTCCCCCAGAAAGCCCTAAAGGTAGCATACATGAAGTTTATGAGAAAAAAACGTAAAGAATTCCTGCCTCAAGGAAAAGAAGGTATCATTAAGAGTAGATAAATAACAGCATAAGGAATGATTAAGGATCATACCCTTATTCAGTATGAATCACTTCAGCTTTATTGATATCAGTGAAACTTTGCTTATTTATCTCAACTAAGAATGTCAAGTGGTATATTAGAGTTAACTGCTGTCCTCCACTTCCTTCTGTAAGATGAGTGGACTCTTCAGGAGAGGAAGTCAGTTTTCAAGGAACTGAGGTCTAATTGTACAATTCATTTAATCTAATGTGCTTCTTTAGTCACCTGCTGTGTGAAGTTAGGATACAGAAAAGCACGTGTCCCTGAAAATTATATTATTCTGATAACCCATGCTAGTTGTCTAATGGTTCTAGTATAGAAAAAGAAAGTGGAGGATCTGATACCTGAGATATATGGATAGCAGACAAAAGAGCTCTGTTTTTGGTCACAAAAGAAATTTAGCTGTCTACTGGTTAGCAACTACAACTTTTCACTCCCTTCCTGGTGTGCTGTATTCTTTAGACTTTCATGTATCGTTTGTCTGGCTAACCAGTATCACCAAGTGAGAAAAAAACACCTCCTAATTTTCCAATGATTTTTAAAACAGTTCTCCAGTGTACATGGTGTAAATCCAAGAGATCAATCCACCCTTCTTTCTGTGATTTCTACCTGCATGTTCCCTTTTTCATTTCTTTGCCAATGTATTGTCACCTCTATGTCAGTCCTTCTTCAGTTTGTGTTGTGTGTCTGTTTCTTAAAAGCCTCCATTTCAAAGGCTGTCAAGTTTCCTTACAGCCTCATATTTGCATGCCCAGCTTGTCACTGCAATGAATGAGAAAGTCTGCAAAATAAGAGAAACAGAGAGAAACTCTGTGTCTTATACTTTTGTGGATATTACTTTCTTTCAAGAGATGAAATTAAATTTGTTTAGTTCATTTCTGGAACAGCAGATGCCAGCCATTTGTGTGACCATCAATCCCTCAATAGAGATCATTAACGAAAGCTTCTCTAGGCTTTGCACATTGTTAGTGTAAGACAATGACTCTGTGGGCATATGAGTCATTATTTCACAGATGCTAATGTGACAATTTTTCTTCTCTCAGATTTCTACAGCTCCTATTCTATGAAATAAAACTTTAATCCAATGATTTACTGGTAATAAAAAAAATATTAGGCTGTTGATTAAGATAGAGATATGTGAATTGAATCAGTCCTACACATTTCTCAGTTCTGTTTTAATGAAACTCAAACACTTCTCACCTTTGGTTCTTGTTAAAATGTGCATATTTGAGCTCTTTGAGCTGTCCTCTGCCCCCAAATACGGAAGAGTGGGCTCTTGGGCCCTTTCTACCAAAGGGGCAGGTAGAAAGTTAGAAAAAAACAGAAGACATGAACTGTGAGTCTCCTTGTTGAAGCTCATCGCTGCTCCACAGTTGCTCTCTTAGTACTTACTGATAAAAGCATGGTTCAATGGCATGCTTTTCTTGCATGATTCTGCTGAATTGTAAAGGATGCCAGAATTTCTATTTGATCATTATTAAGGAAGAAAAGGTTCTGACCTCTCCTTGGAAAAATAAGATATTTTAAACTTAGGAGGTTAAGGTAAAGTTGAAAACCCCATCATGCCTACACTTAGTAAAAAGTTATTTTGGAATGTAATCTAGCCTGAAAAACTACTAAAAATGGTGAAAATGGGTAAGCTGTGGGTAGCTTTCCTCTATGCCTTTTCAGTTGCTAATATGAATACATCTTTTTACCCTTAAAAGTGATCTGAAAAATGTGCTGAGAAAGTGCAGTGCCCCACTTTCTCAACTAAGACGTTCATTTCCCTGTAGGGTGAAGAATACCTTATTGCTGCCTGTTTTAATATTGGAGATTGCATGACCAGGTTGGCACATATCAGAATCATGAAAAGAAGTGATTACCAATAACTGATAACAACCAGCAAAGCCTTTGGGCAGGTAGCAAAGTATTGTGTGGTGCATTTGAACCTCTTGATCCTAACAGACTTTTGAATGGGAGTGAACCAAAATTTTTACCAACACCTAGTTACTATTATCCTATTTGTACTATAAACATGGTCTTCATGAAAACTGAAACCATTTAGGAATGGCAGTAAAATTGTAAAGCCAATGTAACACTTTTTTCTGCATTGAAAATGCTTTTCAAAAAAATAAAACACTTTGGGAGGTACTCCTATGCCAAAACTAAGGTTCTCATCTAAGTCAAGGGAGGAGAAGGCAATTTTAGTTTAGCTGTTACAAAATCCATTCAGAAAAAATAGGGAAGTGCTGTTTAGCTTAAAATTAAGCATGTGTGCTAGTCTCAACGGGGATTTTGATAGTGCATAGAAGTGTGTCTTGTTCAAATCAAGCTAAACAGTCTTGATAAATAGAGAAGTCTAATTTTATAGTGCCATTGATCCTACTCTTCTAGTGTCAACTGCATTTTTGTTATTGATTTTATTTAGCCTGGGTTTATCACAGTATGCTTCCATATGAATCAATTCTCTAAATCCCTCTAGCAGGGATTTTTAATGGCAGGAAAACTGGTCTAAGCCAGGACCAGTAACTAAATTGTGACTTCTTAAGCTTCTAGAAAGCAAAAGCAAACGTGGGCTCCTCCAATGCAATTTTAAACCTCTTACTAAAGTAAGAAAGTTCCGGATCTGTTAGTAGACATTTCTACAATGAGGACTACCAGATGGATATTTGCATGCCAGGACCTGCCTAGCAGCTTATCAGTTCTAGTTACAGAGCAATACCTTTATGTTGACAGGAGCAGAGGGGTCTACCTGTCCCTTCCAGAGTGATCTGTGCACTTGGAAGTCTTTTTCAGGGAAGTCATTAACACCATGCCTAGACTAAGTAAATTAAATGCGGCTAATTTCATGCAACTCCTTCCCTACCTAAAATAAATTAATTTAGAGACTGAAGAGCTATATAATTAGTGGCCTTCCCAATTCTGCAGTTTATGAAGGCTACAGAGACTTAAGGAAGGAAATCCATCCTTTGAAATTCTGAAATGGCTGTTTATTCACTTCTGGACTTTAGCTAAGATTGAAAAACACAACAAGGAGACCTGTGCTTTCTGGTTAGGATCAAAGATGAATATGTTTGAAAGTCTTAGGAGAGGTGCTTGATCAAACGGACTGCAATTTTTCTTGATCCTATTTGATCAGGTGAGAGGGTCTTGTCATTTTTTGGACCCGCCTTATTCCCCAGCAGTGAGCTATTTGTTAGAGTGTACACAAAAATGTCAAACTTTAAGTTTGAAAAAGAGATATTTCCAGAAGCAAGACTGGAGCTTCATGTATGTAAATATTCCTATTATAAAACAGATTTTTAAGGGTAGCAGTATTCATTCAGCCAGGAGCATTGCTAAGGGAATTAGTATCCAGTGACAACAACCAATAAAGCTGGCATTTGAAATACTAGGCACATATAATGAACTCACTTGAGAACAATCTTCATAGATAAATAGCCATAAAATGAATGGTTCTGGGTAGTAAATAAATACGAATACATTATGTTCCTCATGAACAAATAAAGGCTTAAACCATTTAAAAATGACTCACTGTGGACTATTAGCCTATTTGTCCACAGACATAAATGTTCTCGTGAAGTTTGCAGCCCATATTTGCAGCCTGATGTGATTTGGATAAAGCTGATGAAAAAGAAAATTGCTAGAAACACAGGCAAACTATAAAACTTTCTGAAACTTGCCTATCCCTCCATGCTAGTTGTTTTCCTTCAGTTACAGAAGTTGTGATGTTTTTTCCCCTCCTGAAAAGATCTGCTATTCAGTTATGCATCTTAATTCATTTAATTTCCTATGGTACAAGCAGGGGGCGTTGGATGCAAGGAAAATACCTTCGGGAACAAGCCAGGGGCATTCTTCTAGCCATTCGGATTGCTAGAAAATTAGGTGTTCATATCTACATCACCACAGCTTCATTTTCACCTTCTAATATATAGATGCCTGCATTTGCAAGGAGTTGTCTGCTAAGGAGTAGTTTCAAAGAAAAGACACTGTAACACCACGCTATGTAATTTCCCATATAATTTCCATGGACCTGCTTGGAGACTAGGGGAAAAGGTACATGGCTGAAGTAGCTCCACTCCACTCTCTGGGTTTCTAGCCTGCCTCCTTCCCGAGTTAAAAGCCTTATGAAGTGACGCTCTGAAGCTGAACAATCTCCCTTCTATTTTGCAAATCTAAGGTGAGGAATCTCATGATGTGTAAAACCTGAATACTCGTCAGACCTCAGAACAAGTGCTAAAAATCCTAACAGCTGTAAGTTTGCTTTAGTTTCACTACCTTTGTTTGTATTGAAGCCTCATAGGCATGTGCCATTGAAAGATTGCTGAGGTAGGAGGGTGGTGCCCATGAAATAAAATCCTTCTCTGTCTATAGCCCAAGTAGTGATTAGTTTTGATGACTCTGTTATAGTGAGTATTGCTCCTGTATTGAGGTGTGTTGGTGATAGCCCCTTGGTTCCCTATCTGATACAGCTGAATTATGACTTTACAAATAAATACAGATAAGGACTGGAAAGACATATTTGCTGTCCAACTGTTTTGGGGAATTTAGTATTGAATGGACCTTCTGGTGTACTGAGTCCAGTTTACTTCTTCTCGCAGGCACGACATAATACATTTTCTGTGAGAAAAATACATCTTAGATCTTCAGCCCAGCACGCTTTTTCTCAGTGTCTGTTAGGACAGTATTTGAGAGATATACTTCTCTTCTGTTACAGATATCTCCCAGTTTCTTGTCTAGATTTACTTGCATTTTGATTCTATGCCATTATCCAGTAGCTTAAATTGTTTTCTCCCCACATGATACTTATATGAGGGCATTGGATAATGAACTACAGATAGGGTTGATATCCCTGTCCTTGGCATCTCTATCTGGGGTGCAAAAAAATGTGCTCTGCTCTGGTGGGGCTGCCCAGCCCCTGGTCATCTTAAGAGTCTTTTCTTGTTTGAGTTAATCTTTCATCATCCCAGATGTTCAGGGCTATCCACAGGATTCAATACGAGTTTTTCTGAGTGCCTTTTATAATGGCACCTTGTACAAGACTTGCTTGGAAATGACTTGCCAGTTTTAAGGTATTTTGGAACCTGAAAGACGTAACATTTTTCTAAGTAAGGGAAAACACTCTAACGAGTGCATGGTACTGTCATTCTTTTCTGTTTGTCATATGATTATAACACTAAAGCTTGAATAAGAGTAACAGAACCTGTACTTTTTACTCATGTGACCCAAAGAATGGTTCCATGTAAATAAAAACATGAACAATTTTGGACAGTCTGAGACTATTATAAACATAATTAATGCCAGCTGTTAATTTTTTCCAACATGCCTTGTACATGAAACTGTTAATGACCCTACTTTGAGTGTACAGCTTAATAGATCATATATAACCTGCATTAATAATAAATATTTCTAAGCACTAATCTAATTATATCAGAACCTTATATTTCTCCTTTATTTAAGACATAAAGCACAGAGGGATGGTTGGTGTTTATAAATACCAGGACAGAAACTGTTTTGCTCAGGAGCTGAAACTGGATCCTGTATATACACTTACAGGTTGCCTATGCCACTATTGTCATCTACACTGAAAATTGTTATCCTCCTTTCCTGGCTGAACACAGTCTGAGCTTGCAAGTGCTGTTCGGGTTTCATGTAAGCTGCCAACTGAACTGTTCTTACCCTTTCTACTCTCTCTCCTTCTAGTGTGGTTATAGCACATCTGGAAGCAACTGGGCATGAAAGCAAGTATATCTTTATAGATATTCTTTTAACTGTCCCTTTGCTGGTTTTCTGGGGTTTTTTTGCAAACCACTCCTCTGCCCTCTGGTCTGCGGGAGATGGATGGTACTTTACAGCACCTTCTTTGGTGTTTCATTACACATTTTCCTCTTGGACTGCTTCAGACTGCCAGTGTAACACTTAGGGGCTCCAGGCTGCCAGCCATCGTGTGATCTGCTGGGCCAAGAGAGTGTTGCCAATATGAATCTTGTTGGCCAGAGGGTTACTCACATTCCCAGTAACACTGAGACTATTGTTCAAGGAAGCACAGGGCTGGCATCAGTAACAGGAATATATATGATAATAGCAACATGCATCATATGCTTGGCATGCCGTGCCGAGATGAAACAGGGGCTGAAACAATTATTCTGGAAGGCAAAAAATACTGACCACAAATATAGAAGAGTCCCTGCTTTCATATTTCTGCCTTGTGGAGGCCAACAAAGTACATGCCAGTGTCCCAAAAGCTGAACTTACTGACCCCTCTTCATGACACTGTTCTACAACTGGGAGGGGACAGGAAAGAGGAGGCCCCAAGGAGTGAGATTTCCCCTGAGAGAACAGAGGTGACTCACCAGCAGGCTGTCCCACCAGGAAGAATTGTCCAGGACTCCTTCACTGGTGGGTTCTCAGCCACCCATAAGAGTGGGAATGGAGGAATGGGAGTTTCAACACAGCACACCACCCACCCCATATTGGTTATTGTTTCAGCAGATATTTATGTCCAAAGGCAAGATGGCCAATGAACTCCACAGGTGTTTAATTATTCTCTGAGGTGTGCTGAGCTGCCCAAGGATTTATGCAGCGTTTCCCTTTCCTCCTTCCATCTTCCCTACAGGACTCTGTGTTAGTTCGTGTGTTTCTTCTTTCATTCCCCCTATGTTGTCCTTCATGTGTTGCCCACACTGAAGCAGATTATGGAAGTGAGGTCAGCAATGGAAACTCTGTTTATAAATCTTATCCTGCCACCACTTTTTCAGGGAGGAGAAATGTCGTATTTACTTTAGACTTTCAAGAAAGTTTTAATAAAATAAAGATTTTGGCAGTGATCTTACTCTGATACTTTCCATTGTTTGTCTTGTGGACTGACACCTGCAGTTCCAAGACAGCTGACTTCACAAACAAAAAGGAAGAATGCAGAAATGCAGCATTCCGGTTGTGGCCTTGCAATGCAGAAATGAAGTGGGAGAAAATATTTTCTTACTTTTCCTTCCTTCAAGGAAGAAAGATAATGAACAGGATGTCTTTTCAGGCGTTGAGGGATCTGAAAGGTGGCCATTCCACCTTGAGACTTAAGCACATCTGAGTCACCAAGAGAGGGAAAAGAGCAGAAATGCATACCGCTGCTGTGAAAATGCTAAAGAGGAGTATTGAGCTTAAGGTGCTTCCCAGTGATGCAAAAGAAACAGGAGAAGATGTAGGACAGGTTATTGCAACAAGCAGTGTAAAGGAGAGTCCCAGGATGCTGTGCAGTTTCTGCATGGACCCCAGTAACAGACCCATGTTGAGTCCGGCACCTATGCAGACTCCTGCATGCAGTGAGTCACTTAAGAAGACAAAGTCCTTCTGGCAACACAAACTCTCCTAATATTTGGCCAAACATATGAAATTGCTCAAGCCCTTCTTTCATCACCCTCTACAGAGCACTTCTGGGACATGCTGGCTGTCTGAGAGCTGAAATTATGAGTGTTTCTCAGGAGACAGACTGCCCAAAAGCTTGCAAGAGGGTAAACAGCTCTTGTGCTCCTGGCCCCCATACACTCTTGATATGCCTAGGCTCCCAAAGAGAAGTTGGAAGAGGCAGAGATCCCATATTCATCTGTGTGTACTTTAAAATTGCATGCAGAACTTGAGAATTTTTGATTGTTTCAAATTTGTGATTTAATTTTATTTATTGCACTTTCTGTGACACTGCACAATTCTTTGGCTGTTCAATAAGCATAAGCAGCCAGCTCAGCTCACTACCCATTCATTTTTCTTCCCTAAATATAACTGTGAGTTTAACAAAGTTTTGTTTGACATTCACTGTTCTCCTCATTGTGCCTATGTTTAGCATATATTGTTGCTTGTAATGAAATAAATTACCAGTAGTATGCCAAAAAGTTTTGTTAAAATATCAGAAAACTGTAAGCAGTCTATGTAAGTCAGTTAGATGGCACTCCAAGAACATAAACTAGCAGTGAGTGAGGTTGCCAGTGAGATTTTATATGGTAAGGAAATCAGCCTGCACCAATACCGTCCATAAAATTATTCAGGCACAATAATCCTTATAAAGGTCAGTGGCTCCTTCATCACAGGAGGATAAACTTAAAAACCCCCAAGTAATACCACAACCAATTTAAAGCACTATAACACATTAGTACAATGTGTTCCACAATAAAGCAGAACACATATGGGAAAAAAAAAGCACTTGCATTGGAGAAAAATCACCCACCAAATCATCACAATTGTCCAGGATATGAGCACAGGAGACATTTTGAATTCTTATTTACAGTATTGAACCTGGGTTTGTGTTGCTGATAGGAAGGATATTAAGATGGATGCTTTTATCATTTACACGAATTACCAAGGACATACATAGGAGTCCAGAATTCAGCTCGTTTGTCTGGGTTTAGTATTTTTCTCAGGCTTCACATATATCACACAGGGCACAGCAGTGCTCCTCCATAAATGTGATGTTTGTAATAATCACATTAGCTCTGAAAGGTAGCTCCAGCTTGTCTCCGAAATAAATGCTGAAATTGCTAAGAATGTAATTAAATTATCTGCAGGGCTCCATGTCTTACACACTCCTTAAGCAATGTTGGAAAGAATGGGCAGTGCTGTCCTAAAACATGTTCATAACTATGTAGTGGGAGAAGAATGTTTGTGTGTCACCTCCCCAGACCCTCGGCGTTATGAACTTTCCTAGCACTTCCCAAACTGGTATATTGATGCTATCTCTGGGATGCCCCAGGTCCAGGACAATCAAGGAGAGTTGTAGGCTTGTCCATGGTGCTTACTAGCTTTGCAGGAAACAAGCTTTGTGCGTTCGTAAGCCATCAGTTGCTCAGAGCTGTCTGGAGACTTCATTGTCTCAAGGCCAGCAGCTGTTTTCATACAGATTTTTACATTTCATATACCACATCCAGCAGGTGAGTGCCTTTCATAAAGGCATCACGGGTCTGCAGCACCAGTAACCCATCATTTGGTACAGGGAAATGAGGCAGCCAGCTGTAGAGGTGTGAACTCCCTCAGCTCTCAGTTCTCAGGCATAGGGCAAGCTGTATTTCCATGGAGGTCTACTTCCTCCGGAGGTAGCTGGAGTCAGCTCATGTCTAACAAGTTATTTGATCCCACCCATTCTCTTGTTCCAGAAGTGATGAACACTGGCCAGTAATAAGAGAGTTGAACCTTTATGCTAAATCTGTCTTTGAAATGTTTGAATAAGAAAAGAAACTATAGACCACGCCAAGAGCCCTGATGTGAAGCCCTATTCATCCTCTGCTTTCCAGATCGAAAGGTTTGTCTATCTGGAAGCAGTTACTATTATTTGAGAAGGATATTAAGAATATTCACAATATAGGACTACATCAGGCCTACTTTTGAAAAAGGTGTTATTCTCATGTATATCTGTATTGCATCTTATTTCTGACCTGGGGGAGCACTGTGCACCCATACAGCAGCCAATTCCTGTTCTCTTCTTTCTTCCAACTATGTGAAATGCAAGATGAGGGATTTAAGCAAGATGAGTTGCGAGCATCTGGATGATCAATCCAGCATCTGCCTTGGGGACTAGATGATTTATTTTGTTTGTACTTCATTTGTGTTATTCAATTTAAATAGCACTTTATTTTTTCTAAATGTCCTATGGTCCACCTGACCTCTCTCTTGTTTAGGATGATAAATAACCAGATTACACTGGTCAGTTGTTTTAGAGATTAAGGCAGATCAAATCAATCAATAAATCAAGGATATCATTCCCTTACTGAATTTCTTTCTTGCATAAAAGAAAGCTCTACTTTGTTTTTCCAGAAGCATTTTCTTTATCTTCAGAACATCTTGTCTCCCAGGGCTTCTCATACAGCAAGGCCTAGATTTTGGCTTTACCTAGCAGCACCCTCTAAGATTCCAATTTTTTTTCACTAAGTATCTAAACATCTAAGTATTTTTGAGCTGATGTTTTGCTTACTAAAATCTTGGACATATTTCTGACTTAACAAGATTATAATATGGATGCTTTTTGATAAGTTCCTCTGATACTAGCCTAAGCTAGATATTTTTAAATAAAGATGATTTGTAAAACATGGAATATACATTTCACAAACTGTTCCTTTTCTTCTATTTAAACTTGAAGGTGAGATTAGGAAGCAAAGGAGATGTGTCTGGAATAAGAATTTATGAATAGTATTACTTTCATCATAGTCTAAACATTCCCATAAAGCAGTTGCCCATTTGTGCATTTTTTCTCTGCAAGAAATGATTCTTTGGATTGTTTCCCTTATAGCTTTGTGATGTTCATCTTTGATCTTCTATCTACAAATACTCTTTTCACATCAGTAACTTTCTAATCTTATCTTGAAGATTACTAAATAGTTGACTTCCTTGAGAACCTGGAACAGTGATTTCCATATGGATTATAGATAGCTTTATAGAAAAATTGTTGGAGAATGAGAATAATATGCATTTATAAACTTTCAGTGGACTTCAGTATATAATACAGAAGAGTTTTTATGGTTCCAAAGGCCATAATGCTGTATGATTGAAAAAGATGATATTTGTATACAGACTGTTAACCTTCACATATAGTATTTTTCATCTTGCTCTCTCTCCAGGGCTGTGTCAGCAATTTTTACTCAGGTTTTAATCGTAATTCATTATTCTTGCAACATTCCTTACGAAGACAAATGTCAACTGGTGACAATTTCATTTCTGGCAGCAAACCAGCTTCTCAAATTATATAATTTTTTCTGTTGCAGAGAATCTACTTCATCACATGTAGCTGTTTAGTCCTAATTACTCTGCCCTTAAACTGACTTCATCTTGTTCAGGAACATAGCTTGCTGCTTTCCGAAGTACAAATGAATAATTCTAGTTAATGTGAGCATAGTTTTATTTCTTTCTTTTACTTTCTTTTTTCTTGAGTTTCCAGTAACGGTAGTGTTTTCTTACTGCACAACTCTTATGGGTTATGAATTTTATTTAATGAAGCCCTAAGCAGTTGGCTTTGGCCATTACTATGTATGCTACAGTTTCCTAAATTAAAATTTGTCTCCAATTTCAGATGACTTCTGGGCCTAGTTCAGTCTCATGAAATAGAAAATGTTTATTATATTTTGCATCAGTATAACACTGTTGGCAAACAATAGTGTTGGCTATTCTATCTGTTTTGGTTGTTTGGAAGCGTATTTATTACATATATGGCAAAAAAAGGCATAATGTAAGTATGTTCTCTATTTGTGCCAGATATTTAAATTTACTTCAACTTCAACTCGAACAATTTTCTCTGCAAATACAGAAATCTAGATTTTCTATAAAATGAAAAGCTAATCTCTTGCAGCTGGAAGAATTTGGACTGGGTGTGATATACCTCCTTTTCTTTCGCTGTTACAAAACCTGGTATCTCCACCCATTTTCCCTTCCATATAATTTAAATTCAGCAAGCTGCTTTGATCTGTCTCATGTTTTCTCCAGATGCATTGTAAGATATGATGTACGCCTATTATATATACATACATCTCATGTACAAATTTATTATTTTCACTGCTCTATTTGGCACTAAATCAGCTTGTAAAATCCTAGGGGCAGACCTGTCTCTTCTGTGTGTCCATACGTCACTAAATACATTGTGAGCACTCAGAGAATGAGCCATCACACACGCAAAGACGCTTCTTGTTAATGCAAAAAAGTTGCCAGAGTTAAACATTCGGATGCCAGGAAATGTGAAATTTATGACTGAATTAATAACCTCTTTTATGCCCTCTATGCAACAGTGAAGTCAAAAGCCCTCTACTGTAGCAAGTGCTTCATCTTAGATAGGGTTTTTTTTCTGATTTAGTTTTTTGAAAATATAAATGTAATAAAATTTTGTCCCAGCAAAATCCTCATATAACATTTTCCCTGGGCCCTAGCTAACATTGGCACAGGTAGTGTCATCTCCAGCAACCTGTTGGCCTCTGCAGTAATGAGTATATCTGTGCTAAAAACCCTATGGCTAGTGTTTCTTTGGATCAAAAGCATAGAGTTTTCACATAGGATTTTCATTTGGGGCAATAAACCTTGCTTTCCTAACATTACTCGTCTGAGTCTGCAGGGTTGCACTTGTCAGTGTCACAACTAAAACACGCTCCTAAAGGCTGAACAGGTAAAAGTAAACCAAGGGGAAAATTACAGTTTCAGTAAGGTTTTGGACGACTCTCATTTGTTGGGAATTTTAAACACTGGAAAACCTTGCAGCTGCAGCACACTGCTGTGTGTTTCCACACTAGTGACAGGGGCTTCAGCCTTCACGTGGCAGGGATTTCCTGCTGCAAGATCTTTCTTCTCAGGGTAATACCTAGTAAAGGGAGAACTGCCCCACTGGTTTTAGTAGGACATTTTTCATCAATAAAGGTCTTTAGAAAGGCATGATTTTTCTTCTCACAGTCATGATCGTATTATTCCAGACTTTTCTAAGGGGCACCCATCGCAGCAGGGTGTATTCACACTGTATATGTTTAGACTGTAAGGTACCAAAAACCCCAAACACACAGTGAGCCTTAATAATGTAAATATGTTCAGCAAATCGAGTTTGGTGGGATGAAAATCATTATTGAACCAAATCCATTCCCAACAGTAACTGCTTGGCTCATCGCCTGTCACAGGCACTCCCACTGGTAATAAGTTGGAACGTTATCACTACCAATGATGCAAGTCTGAAGTTCATCTGGTGGGTTAGCAGTGCAGGATGATAATTTCTGGCAGTTCCTCACTGTGTTTCTCCAAGCACAGAGGATATGAACTGTGATAAACTCTGGTAAAACTTAGACAGCTGTCAGGTATGTTGACAGCGGGAAATTGGGAAGGAGGGACTGTATATGTTATGTGCTGAAACTGAATTTGTTCACACAATGATTTGCTCCATGTATAATTATAACTGAGCTCAACCCAGCAGCTCTTTTTTGCTCAGCTCTCACTTCCCATTTAGCTTCAGCCTGGCGAAGAGGGCTTGGTGGTCCCCTCTCAGCTTCCACTCCCTGCATCCAAAGCCCCTCTGGTTATGCCAAAATGATATGCCATTCACATTTGACTTGGCAGGGTTTCACTTATCCTTCTTCTTCCTTACACGTTTATCAGCAGTGACACTGCTGCCAAGCCTTATGCACCTCTGGATGAGATTTATGCAAATTATCAGCTAGGCTATTTGGTACATTTGCTAATAATTTGCATACAACTGTCCAATTTAGATTAATATGTGCATACTGAGCACTGGGGAAAGGCTTCTAAGTGAGGGGCCAGATGTCTATTGCAGTCTACCCACAGTGACCTTTTCCAGGCTCTCACTTTCTTTTAAAGCAGGAAGCAATAAAAATTGCCTTTCTCCTGAGGAAAGGCTATGCAACTTGACTGTGTGCTCAGCAGCACCACAGAAATGCAGAAGTGTTTTCAGCAATAGGCAGGAAAGGGGAATATCGAAATATGTGGTCATTGCTCCAATCCATCTCTTCTCCCCTCAGCTCTCTAAGTCAGGCATGCATCTGCAAAGCCACACATATACCCTCCTGCTCTTTCTCTCCCTCCTTCACCCTCTCTTGCTCCTCTGACCTCTCTTCCTACCTGTTTCTGTCTCACTGTCCCTGAACAGTGAAATGTTGATACTTTAAGGTAACAGAAGTAGCATCCTTTTGATGTGGTTGTCAATGAAGGAAAGTGTCACCTTAGAAATAAAATTCTATTGTACTGTTTGGGTGTAAAGGTAACGTGAAAGTCACTGGAATAATGAATTCTGTTATAGGAAAAAACAGACTCCTATTACGATATGCCAAAGACAGAACTTGATGTAATAGTAAGAATAATAAAAACATAGTCAAAAGTTAGGTACTGTGACTATTTTTCAAAAATGCTGGGTTTAATCAGATGGGGGAAAAATCTATTTATTTTATTGCATATTGCTGTCCTTACCCTAGAGATACTTTGGTTTTGTTCAGTTTCAGCAACCCAAGTAGATCCATATTGTACTGTTTTAATGGTGATAGGGGTTAAATAAATGAGGGAAAAACTAACCATCTTCTGCTGCTTTGCTGTGCTCTTGCCTGTGCTGATGCTACAGCTGGTGGAAGTCTTTGCTAGAACCAAGTTACTTGTTTTCAATGAAAAGGCCTTGTTTGCTGAAGTCTTATTATTATTATTATTATTATTATTATTATTATTATTATTATTATTATTATTATTATTATTATTATTATTATTATTATTATTATTATTATTATTATTATTATTATTATTATTATTATTATTATTATTATTATTATTATTATTATTATTATTATTATTATTATTATTATTATTATTATTATTATTATTATTATTATTATTATTATTATTATTATCATATAATATACCTGTAAAGACCACGGGGGAAGTTCTTTGTGTTTGTGTGTACACACGGGTATGCATTTAGAAAACTCTCCTTCAAACAAAATAAATGTAGAACCTTACCATCTAATTGGAGTTTCTAAACTCATCAAGAAAAGGAACAGTAAGCTTTCCAAATGCTTGTAATAACTGGAATATAATTTTGTTGCCCCCTCAATTACTTAGGTCTTGGTTTTCAGCCTACAAACATTCATAGCTACCTTCAGAAAAACGAACATTTCTAAAAACTGTTTTCGCTAATAATTTGTTGTCACTATTTGCATAAGTAATCTGATGAGTTAAGTGGTTAAAGTGGTGAGAGTGGGAGCATTCATTTTCCATTAAACATTTTGGGTATTTATGATTCTAGATATTTTTTCTTTCTTAAGTACAATGATAAAATACACAGCCATCATCCCAAATAAGCCTCACCAAAGTTAAATTACATTTAAAAAAAAATCTCCTATGAAAATATGAAATATAATTTGTTATGGAAGATATGCTATTTGAAGTAAATCTACAGAAAATATAACTATTTGTGAAACTTGTTTGTCCATAATGGTGAAATGCTGTGTGGGTGTAAACATATCTGGCTTTGTTGGGATTTGTGCTTGTGTTTTTATTAATACAGCTGTAGGGTTTTTTCCCTAATAAAATACAGGTATATCTAATACTGGGAAAATCATCAGAGACAGGCATTGTCCTGCTAAAAAATTCTCTTAAAGGAAAAATTTTAGAATAGAAAGGGAAACTGTGTATTTCCCTTTGGAAAACCTAGTCTGTTTCGTATTGACTTTGATTCAGAGGCTAAACTACATTTAAATATTTTACAGCAATACTGCCTTTAAATGGGTTATAAATAATTCACTCAATAGCTGAACAGATGTCTCTGTGGAGTGTGAACTCTCTATATCTTAATGAGTAGACTTAATAGAGTAAAACAAACTTCCAAGCTTTCAGTTATTGGAAAACAGATGACAGGAAATCTGATATGCTGCTCTGTATAGAAGAATCAGATAAACTAGGAATAAAAGTAACAGAGAGTGCCTAGATATTTTTTATTATTATTTTTGAGCAGTCACATTGCACAATATCATGGCCTATAACACTTCGTTCCCACTTTTGTGTTTAGAGGAAGCCTTGATTTTTTTTCCCTGCAACAGTCTTCACACGGGAATGGGAAGGACAACGATTGGCTCTAAACAAAACTTGAAAAACACAAAAACTCTATTCAAAACTCAAGCTGGTTCTGAATATTTAACATAATAAAAATTCTTCAGGACTGATTTCATAATTTCCTCCTGCTGAAGAGGAGACATGATGTGGCAGCAGAAGCACCATTGTTCTCTGCTACTGGGTAGTTTGCAAGTGCTTCCACCAGCCATCCAGTATCCTTCTGCACTGCTGGCAGTCAGCACTGCTCAGAAAATTGGGGAAGAACTTGAAAAAAGGACAATAACGGAACCTTGCACTGAAAAATACTTTCACCCTTCCCCCCTTCCCCTGCCTAAAGTTTGTTGGTTTGAAATCTTAAAGAATCTTATACTATAAAAATATGTATCTGGAGATAATAAACTAGAGTCTCAGATCCTAGAAATTAATCTAGCTACAATGACTTACAGAACCTTAAGCAAAACCCAAATCCAAAAATGAGATGATCACTCCATATCCTCCCTTCCTCCACTTAACACTCACAGGACATAAAATTATGAAAAAATTCCACCACCACACCCACCCCCCCAAAACAAAAAAAAACTTTATAAGAGTCAGAGATTTTGCCTTTTCATTACAAATTTACCATCCAGAAAGAGACTGTGCGTTAAATACGGTGGTGCTCCTAAAACCCAGAAATTACACAAAAATACTCTTCAGTACTTGGCTGGGATTCAGAAATGGCATAACTCTAGTTATTCCTGGTTTCCAATTTTGTTCCTGTGCCATTTATCCCTATTTGAACTTTAGTGTCAAATCCCTTCTTTTGAGTGAAGACTGTAGATCTGTACATATGTATAAAGTAAAACTTGATATTACATGTCTTTTCCCAATATTTATAAAATTCTTGAAGCTGTTTCTAGTAGAAAATGACAGTGTTATAAAAGCAAATATTTTTTTACAAAATCTTATAAGTGTGTACAAATATATCATCCAACAGGGCGTAAGAATATAGCATTTCTGTGAACTTGTCAAACATTTTTCCCAGTTAGAACAAAATCAGATTTCAATATGTAATTCCAAACAGAAATCCAGATTTTAAGCAAGATCTAGTCCCTACCAGCTGTCTGTGTATTTTTGAGCAGCATCTCTGAGCAGACTTCCAATAAACCCCCAAAAACTCTGATGGAGAGCAAGGGAATTCGGAAAGGATGAAAGGCAAGAGCATAATTTAGTAAACTAAGTTCAAAGCTTCTGAGAGCTTTGGCAGCAGAGTTATTAATTCTTATCATCTCGGCCCTTTCTGCAAGACCCTTTCTAGAAGCGTGTGAGTAGGCAAAGCCCCAAGCTTCCCCTTGTAAGAACAGTAACTCTGAAACTTTCACACTGGTGAAAGAAATTTGCCAATACCAAACCTTCAAAGTTGAAAGATGAAAAGGAAAAGAGAAATATCCAGAATGTATTTTTATTATTATTATTTAAAGGCTAGCGATTTTTAAATACCTTGGTGAGGGATATGGAAAATTACTTTGTATGTGACCTTTGTCGACACCAGAGTAACTTAAAAACCCACCTTTCTTCTATCTCCTTTTAAGATGAACCTTGGAGGGGAAGCAGCACAAAGTCTGTCTTAAGAGCAATAAATAAGAAAGGCACAAGGTTATGAAAAGTCATGCGATAAAACCGGTGCTGGAGTGTCAAACGTGAGTGCCTCCAAACTGCTGAGGAACTCACACTGTACTTGGCCGGAAAATATAACCTGCGAGTAAGGATACAGGAGAAACTATCTCAAAGCAGTAGATCTTGTGCCTGGCTGAGAAGCACGTTGCTCCTGAGGGGCATCCATGGCTAACGGGAGCCTGAAACTTTGCAAGGCCCCTCCGGTGTCTTCCTATCTCATACAGGAGAAACTATCTCAAAGCAGTAGCATTTGTGCCTGGCTGAGAAGCACGTTGCTCCTGAGGGGCATCCATGGCTAACAGGAGCCTGAAACTTTGCAAGGCCCCTCCGTTGTCTTCCTATCTCAGCCCTGCGAGGGAAGGTGCCTCATGGGAAAAGGGTGGGAGCCTGAAACTTTGCAAGGCCCCTCCGGTGTCTTCCTATCTCAGCCCTGCAGCCATGCGAGGGAAGGTGCCTCATGGGAAAAGGGTGCTTGTAATAGTGTTCTACATGACAAGTTAGAGCCACTCACAAAGCATATTTTCAAGGGAAAGGTAAAATAAAAGACACTTGCCGCTTTTGTTTCTTTTTTAAAAAATTATTTTATTTTTAAATGCCATCCTTTGGTTAGTTCTGAAGGAATCTTAATTGAGCCAAGTGGAGCACCTACAGTATCCTGTATCTCCAGACCTGCTCTATATACTGACTATACTGATATTTTCTGCTGTGTAAGCTGTTGCATTCACTGTTCCCTTTGTATCAAATATCAGAACGCTTAGTAAATGACTATCTTGACAGTACAGAAGTACTAAAATGTAATGGCAAGCATGTGGGAGCAAAGACAACCACCTATGCAGAACAGCTGATGTTCTTTTATTATCAGATCTCTGGCAGTTTATGCCAGAATGCTACATCTCATCCCCTAGATTAATTTTCACAATTGCTGCTTGCAATATGGGGAATTTAAAAATGTATATACCAAATTTATTTCCCTGTTTTCTCTGTGTACAACAGGCATGCTACAAGGAAGTTGTATTTAAATACAAGCTCTGTAGGCTGTTTTCCAAGTTATGGCTAACTAGCGTTGAACGCTAAACCAGGTGTATCCCACATGCAGTGGAGTGGAGGGTGGTAGGAACATATTCTGCATCTGCTCAAACTGGACTAGACTTGCAAGTCCCTTCTCTTAAGCAGCGTGTGATGTTCATCGTAGTGTGCACTCCTTCAGCTTGGCACTGTGCTGCAAAAGCTGCAGTTTGCTTTTGGTGAGTTGGACTAGATGATCTCCAGAAGTCTCTTCCAACCCCATATCATTCTGTGATTCATAGAATCATAGAATCATAGAATTGCCCAGGCCAAGGGACCTCCAAAGGCCATCTAGTCCGACCTCCCCGCAGTCAGCAGGGACACCCCCAACTAGACCAGGTTGCCCAGGGCCTCGTCGAGCCTCTCCTTGAATATCTCCAGGGAAGGGGCCTCAACCACCTCCCTGGGCAACCTGTTCCAGTGCTCCACCACCCTCACAGTGAAGAACCCTCTCCTCATCTCCAGTCTAAATCTGTTCCCCTCCAGCTTGAAGCCATTGCCCCTCATCCTGTCACTGCAGACCTTTCTAAACAGGCTCTCCCCAGCCTTCCTGTAGGCTCCCTTCAGGTACTGGAAGGCTGCTATTAGGTCTCCCTGGAGCCTCCTCTTCTCCAGGCTGAACAACCCCAGCTCCCTAAGGCTGTCCTCGTAGCAGAGGTGCTCCACCCCCCTGATCATCCTTGTGGCCCTCCTCTGGACCCTCTCCATCAGGTCCATGTCCTTCTTATATTGAGGGCTCCAGACCTGCACACAATACTCCAGGTGAGGTCTCACCAGAGCAGAGTAAAGTGGCAGAATCACCTCTCTGGACCTTCATGCTTGCACGACAGTTGCTTCCATGTTCAGCACAGGCTTTTGTGGCTGCCAGTGGCAGTCCAAGATTACTGCGGAGAGCAATCACAGAATGGCTAGAAGTAGAAGGGACCTTAAAGGTCATCTCCTCACCCCCATCTCTGTGCACAGAATACAAATGAACACTCTAAAATGTGAGTCCAGTCTGAGCAGTTGCATCATTGAATTCCATAGGTAACTTCTTTTTGTCACTTTTGGCATCTGACAACTTTTTCATTCTGAATGGACCTATTGTACATTTCTCTATATTAGCAACACTCTCAATTGTGTTAGCGTATCATAAATGTCATTTTCGTATTTCAGAAGCTTTTTCTTGTGCCTAGCAAAGTATCGTTGGCATCTTGTCAATCAATTTTGAACTGATAATTTTGAAAAGTTAAAATTGTGGAAAAAGTAGGTCAAATTTCTTTTTTTACCCAAATTAATGATTTGTCTATTCCTTAAATAAGAGCATTGCTTTTAAACCAGCATAAACCAAAAGTTATTATGAGATATGTGAAATTATATTAGCTATGCCTGGATTATTGAAGAAAGAGGTAATAGCAACACTGTTATCTCACTTCTACAAACAGCATTATTGGTGGAAAGATTTCACAGCTTTTCCTCTTAAGGTTCTCTATATTAGGCATTTTTTCATTTTGACATTGTCCCTTTTGTTTCTTTTGAATGTATTCCAAGAAATTACTTGCTGTCACTAGTTAGGTTAGGGGAAAAGTGCCGTTATTATTTGCAGGAAGATTAGTTCAGATTTTCATTAAAATCTAAGCAGGATACAATGAAAACTCCCTCTACCCTTTCCCCCACCCCAGTTGTGCCACCGCTCCTCTGCGGTCAGGTCATTAGAGGAGGTCTGGATGGGGGATGAGGCTGCAGTGTCAACAACATGCTGAAAACTCAGCTCTATTTTTCACCGAAATAAGCGGCAACGGCGTTACAGCTTTCTCATCACCGAGTTGACAAGCTGGCTGATGAAATAACATGCTGTGGCTCTCCGAGAACTGCCTTCAAATCAACCTCTGCCAGGCCAGGGACGGCCCTTTTAGCACAAGCATCCGGAAGGGTGGTTTGGACTGGTGTAGGCAGCAATTACCGAGATGGTCTTTCTGCTCTTGTCAAATTATTTTGCAGCCTGTGGATCTTTGTGTCTGCCTTTGTCCCCGGGTTCCCGGGAGCAGACAGGTCTTGTTATCATCTGGGGCAAACCTAAAAGTCAAGGTTTTCTCCTTCCTGTGCCATTTGTTTGTTATCTGCGCTATAAATGTCTCCAGCCAGTTTACCTTAGCGGGGGGCGGGGTACCCCATTTAGCTGCCACATTTAAACACCAAATCATTGGACTCATTCAGACGATAGAGTTTCAACTGTTCAACCGACAGAATTCTATTAGCACATCTTTTGGTGAATTATACCACCACAAAGAGTTTCTGTGAGGATGACTTAGAGCAAACAGCAATATTCTGAAACATGCTGGATGCAGAAGAGGTAGGGAGGATGATTTTGGAATCATCTTACTAACATCTTTGAAAACAGAGAAAGTGACAATTGAGAACTAATTGTTTGTCAGCTTTGACTATCCGTGATACAGACCAAATCCTGCTTCTCTTCCTGGAGTAGTCGATTTGAAGCTGACACTGATATTTAACCATGTCCAGTAAGCAGGACGTATTACTTTGTCATATAGGGTGAGAATAGCTGGCAGAAATCTGCGAAATAATTGGCACACAACTAAAATACATCAGATGATTATCCCAGATGAGCTCTTCCCAAAATAATTGCCAAACTAATTTAAATGTCCCAATATCAGTGCTATCACAGAGAGTTTTTCCACAAATTTTCCCTTTCTTATATTCCTCAATTTTTAAGTCTGTTTATTATGAGATGATCCTTTACAGGAACAGAGTAAGACAAGGTTACTGCACTGGAGCTTTTACAGATAGAAAACTGTTTTCTGGACAGTAGAAAAAAAATGGAGCAAAGAAATAAATGTATCCTTTAAAAAAAAAAAACAAACAAAAACACAATCAAACCACCAAACAAAGAAATTACTTCTCATCTGTATTTTCTGAGGTTTCAAACCACCAAAGAAAGAAATTACTTCTCATCTGTATTTTCTGAGTTTTTTTAATGACAATGTTTTCAGAAAACCTCTAACTGCTTTAGAATGAGAAGAAATTATTTTTAAACCACTTTCTAGAGAAGAAGAATTAGCCTATTTGTGTATTTGTGTGGGTAGAGATGAAAAATTAGTACTTTTACTGAACAGAAATGGAAATAAACATTTATTTCAAATAATGAAATAAAAAATCATTTTAGGTGTTTCAGCCAAAACATTTCTTCTTCCTCCAGCACAATATAATATAATATTTGCCTGTGACTGATTGTTTAAAATCTCTGCAAAATAGATACCTACAATGTGTCTTCCATCCCCACACTTATGCAACTAAACCAGACTATATTTTCCATAGTGCCAAGGGGCTTTCCTTAAGATTCCTTAAGACATTGAAGTGCTGGAGCGTGTCCAGAGGAGAGCCACCAAGCTGGTGAGGGGCCTGGAGAACAAGTCCTATGAGGAGAGGCTGAGGGAACTGGGCATGTTGAGTTTGGAGAAGAGGAGGCTGAGGGGAGACCTCATTGCCCTCTACAACTACCTGAAAGGAGGTTGTAGAGAGGTGGGTGTTGGCTTCTCCTCCCAAAGGACAAACGACAAGACCAGAGGAAATGGTCTGAAGTTGGGGCAGGGGAGATTTAGATTAGATATTAGAAAGAACTACTTTACTGAGAGGGTGGTCAGGCCCTGGAACAGCCTGCCCAGGGAGGTGGTGGAGTCACCATCCCTGGAGGTATTTAAGAAACGTATAGACATGGCTCTTCAGGGCATGCTCTAGTGCCCAAGGTTATTGGTTTATGGTGAGGTGTTGAGTGTGGGGTTTAGTTGGTGGGTGCGGTGTTTTTGGTGGGCGTTTGGTGTGGTGTGCTTTGTATTTGTATTTGTTTGGGGGGGGTTTTTTTTTGTTTTGTTTTGTTTTGTTTTTTTGTGGTTGGACTCAATGATCTCAGAGGTCCCTTCCAACCACTAAGATTCTGTGATTCTGTGATTTCCCATGGAAAAGAGACCAAAAAAACCTCTGAAGCATAATTAAATTGTAATATACAGGTCAGCTATAATTCAGGTATTTGTTGGATTACCTTTATGTCCACTGAAAGGAAAAAAGAAATGAGAGAAAGAACATAGCTTGCAACTGAGAACTGTACGGCAAATAGAGTAGCAGCCAACCACGTGAAGTGAATTTTGCATTGGAGAGAGTCCCCTGGGGGCTGGTTTTGCACAGCAGTGCTGATTCAGCAGTTGCTTCATGTTACCTTGTTTATTATCTATCTACGTGAAAGATGAGGAGCATCACAAGTAACTTCCTACAACTGTATCTGCTGCCATGCTGGTACCACATATGTTCCTGTAACCATCCTCATGCTGTGCCCTAGGGAAGGGGGAGAGCACGTATAGCACAGGGTGATGGCACCATCACCCACACATGAGACAGACATATGGGCAATCATCAACAAAACTGTGAGGCCAGCAAAATCAAAGTGAAATCCTAACATGAGACGTGCCAGGTTTTCACCAAAACACTCCTGTATGTTGGGTGAAAGGGAGACACCAAAGGGGAACTTTTTTCAAGTTCTTCAGCACTACTCCGCATACACAGTTTTTCCCAATCCTTACTTTTGCCAATTTATTGGTTCTTATTAAAAAAAAAAAAAAAAGCCACAAATGAGCTGCAATATGAAGCGTTGGGTCTAGTCTCACCTTGTCAACTAAACAGCAAAAAAACATATGCAGCTTTTTGTTGACCAGATTTGCACCCAGTTTCTCATCGTATGATATCTTTAATGAAAGAATTCAAACTATTGTATTAAAAAGATAGCTACATTCATCATAAATTCTTGTGATGCTTTTTGGGCTTTGCAACTCTTGACACAGTATTTTCCATATAAATATGACCTGTCAGTCATAACAACTCATACCAGGAGTGAAATTCTAATTAACTATTTGATTATATGAAAAGTGATAAAATAAAATCTGGAATTCATGAATAAGTGAACTGTGATGAAATTATGTTGGGCTGATATATAGCAACTGTCACCTTAAATACAGCCCTAAGACTTTTCAACATACACAAGTTTCTTCTTGGAAAGAACAAAAATTGGGATTCAAAAGCCATCTGACTCTCTGCCGTTGACTTGCCAATGGTGGAAGTGTTTTCTAAATCTGTGTCGATTTAACAGATTCATCTAATTCTTTTGATCAAAGTTTCTTTTAAATTTCTGCCTTATTTGCATCACGAACTGCTTAGGACTCTAAACAGCAAGCTTCTGAGCCTATTTTGATGATCTTTTAGTGGGAAGTGCTCATGAGTATATTAAACATTCCTCTGTTGCCTGAGTCTGAGCAACTGAACCAGATCTGCAGCTGGTGGCAACTGATGTACACACTGAGATATTCAGGCAGACCTTCAGTTATGTTTTCTTGAGGAGTTTGATGTGTTTGATGGGTAATGCCATCCATGATTCCTTCCACCAGCCCAAACTCCCCTCCCAGGCACAGGTTTTCCTAGGAAACCCAGGTAAAGCCCTATTTTCAAAGAGCCCCTTTAACTTTTGATAGGCCAATGGACACATAGTCCACAGTGGACCTTCAGGACTATGTTAGCAGCTCATGAATCACAAGTAAGAGGAAAACTCATGTTATATGAATATCTACCACTAAATACCTTTAAATATGGGGAAGCTATTTATGCTGAGTTAATGAGAAACTAAGTTTTCATTGGTGCACTGTGAAAATATGAATGTGAGGTACGAGAACTGCCTGCTGCGTATGTGGGATAAAGTAAAGGCTCTGTCATTTCCTCGTTCTAGAGCTTTGTCTAAGTTTCCTGACATATTGTCAGTTCCATCAAGAATACACCAAAATTAGCATCGCAGCGATTTTTGTAATGTGGAGAAAGTCTACCAAAAATCGATGGCAATTCCCTTCCTTTGTATGCAGCAATGCATTCAAAATCAGGACCTGGTTACGTTACATTACATGTCCAAAGTTATGATAAGGAAATATTTCTGCTTTTACTCAGGCTTCCCTTTTAAAAAATTGAGAAAACATGCAGGGTTTTGTTCCTTTGCTCTGCTTGTGATGGAAGGAAGTTTATGTTCCAGTTCAAGATCCAAAGTGGAATTTCTAATAGAAATATATCCCTAAATCTCTTAAAAGTCTTTTCTCTGGCTATAAGTGCTCTGCTGTGCTTGCAATGTAAACATTTCAGCATTGTGCTAATGCGTTATAGCCAGAACTTGAACCTAAATAATCTCCTTTCATTTTCACAGCCGAATTTAGTGCAAATAATAAAATTGTACAAATGATGAAAAGCAATTAAGGCTATTATCTTGATAACATGTACACACATGAATAGTTCCATCAAACACAAAGGACCTAATTTACTGCATGAATGTCTTAGCTATTTAACATGCTTGCAGTGTTAATAACTTAAGAAGGAATATTTTAAATAAATGTTTTAGGCTTTGCACAGTGTTTTTGACAGCACTGGCAATGGCATGGTGCTGCCCTTTCCTCCGACCTTGTTGCAGTGAGCTCTGTGTGAGTAGATTAATGTACAGAAGCTTTTTGGAACTGCAAGGAGCAACCACCTAAATTGCAAGGAATGGGGAAAGCTGTACTACCCATGCATAGAAAAAGAAGTAGAATTTTCATGCAGGATAAAATAGACCAAAGACCTACAAAGCCAAGTAAATAGGAATGAGCTGGTAAATGGCTGCCTTTTCACCTAGAACATGTTAAAAAAGTGGAGGTGAGTGCCATTTGGGGAGCATATAATCCTTTTTTTTTCCTAAATACTCACCTCCTGTCATAGTATTTATCTTTCTTTGAAAGAAGAGAGGAAAGAAAACAATTAAGATGCCTGCTGAGTGAGTGTTCATTGTGCACTGCAGTTACACATTATGCTAACAAGCCTCAAAGGATTTAAGAAAACACTTCTTTAAAACAGCTGATTGTATATTTCAGTGTAAGAAAACAGACAGCAACCTCAAGGTTTTATTGCTCACATTTTCAGTTCTGCAAACAAGCAAAAAAAAATCAATTAAAGAGGCCTCCTAAATCGCAAAGAGCGGTTCCTCCTATTTTCCTGTATACTCAGATTCTTACTAGGAATCAATTTGTAACCTTCTGGTCCTGACAAAATATTGTCTTTCTCAGTAAGACTACCTATGGTCAGGGTATATGTAAAAAACCTAGGACGGATTCTTTTCCTTCTTTTTATTTTTTTTTTCCTCACTGGCAGAGTGAAAATATGAGGAAATAAGAGTCTTTTCTCTTCATAGGATATTTTTTTTTTATTTTGCTCTGCTTCCTTCATACTTCCTGCTTAGTATTTTCTCTTCATAGTTTTTTTTTTTTTTTTTTTTTTTTAATTTTGCTCTGCTTCCTTCATACTTCCTGCTCAGTCTACCATGCGTAGGAGACAACCATGGTTCCTCCTGAATTATTCCTCACCATTTGCTTTCATAAGCGGACCTGATTTTCAGCACATAGAGTGATTCGTCTTTAACATTTATGTTGAGGAACTTGGGCAGCAGCTGTTCCATAAAAGCTACAGAATCCTTATTTCTATGATTATATGATTTCCATCCTTATGAGAATGCTTCTAATACACATACTGCAGGGACACACATAGCCTTCTGACTTTGACATGCCTGCCATAAGCCAGGAGTCTCTGGGGCATAAGAGGAAAAGTCTAGCTCAGATGCTCTCCCCACAAAAGTGCTCAAAAGAAAGGCTCTAAGATGAATACTTTAGAGCAGAGAAATGTTTCTGGAGGAAGAGACATGGATCTCAGGATTTCCAGCACTAGGGACTTTTTTTTACACTCCTCTTTTCCTGACTCAACTTGGTGATTTGCAAGCTATCTCCAGACCAGACCACAGAAACTATGCTAAGACAGCTCCATAGTGTACTGAGTTGAGTTGACTTGTCTTGCAAAATTAACAGTTACCTTTTGCACAATGAAAGACACATAAAAAGGTAAAACAAAAGATGGGACTTTGTACACAACCTTCTCTTGTTTATATTGGCAACTAGGTGAATTTTTAAAGTATTTTTTATCAAACAAGATTGCAATTTGAAGAGCTAGCAAATATTTTTCCTTGCATTTTGAAGAGCAAAGTTGTAAAAGTCTCAGTAGAAATGAAGTTCTGTGTCTCTAATAGGGCAGAGCAAAGCTACTGAAACTTCACAGGGTCTTTCGGTGAGTGTTGGCCAAGTTTATACATTTTGATTATTACTTCTTTTTCCATTGCTGAAAAAATTACATTGAAGTTCCTGCTAAGATTCAGAGAGTCCAATAATACTATCAGTTATGTGGTAGTAATATAAGAAGTATGTTGAAAAATGAGAGTAAGACATCCTCAGTCAAGAAGAGAATTCCATAGGAAAAGTTTTAGACTCTAACGAAGCTATAAGGAGCTGAGTTTATTCTATCTCTCCGTATAATTACAAATAGGTAATAGAGATGAAGCCTTAAGTATCTGTCTAGATAAAACTAGTAGTTTTTTTTTTTTTACTATCCAAATGAGAAAGTTCTTTTGCTCCACAAGAAAACAGATACCAAAAATAAAACATAATTTATGAGATGAGCAGAAACCAGCTGGTATTTAGGAATATTAAAATGAGATTTCTGATCAGAAAAAGTAAGATGGAGAAGAAATGCAACTCCCAGTGTCAAAAAAAAAATCTAGACCTTCTGTTTTCAAACTGTTTGTCCCTACTAGCTTTCTTTTCATGTCACACATATCTCAAACTAAGCCAAAGAAGGGAGCTATCGCCTTAATGCCTTTTAATTTCACTGCAGGGAGTGGTAGGAAAATAAAGAGGTATGTTATTGATTATTTGAACTTTTTCTAGATGTAAAAGCAAATTGAATGGATCTGGCATTTTACAGTCAGTATTTTAGTCAAAGGCCATTCAGTATGGAAGGGGAATTTGTGCTGGCAGTGATGGCACTTACCCACATTAGCCAAGGCAAAGTGCTTTTACTTGGCAAAATTGGTTCCTACTGCACTTCTCAAAGAGTTCAGCTGGCACGAGTGTTGATTTGAAGGTAGGATATTGATACTCAAACCCATGCCTCTTTTCATGTCCTACCACCCCATTCATCTCCTGCTTATTTCCACTGGCGTGGGGGACCCAGTACAGCTAATGGTGTGAGTTCAGCCTCATCAACGAAAGAGTTAACAAGTTTTAATGACAGTCTGTATTACTGGTCATTACCAGTAATGGCATGAAAGCAAGAGGGAACAGGACTTGTGATTGCTTTTCTGGGCTGGGATCACTAAAGCACTGTACTGTGATACTATGAAGTACCATTTTCACAGAGTACAACTGCTCTTTAATTCCCACAAACATAACTCAGAGCTAATTAAATTACCTTTTTTCTCTACTGTTCTTTTGTGCTATTAAATAGGAAAAAAAAAAGAGGAAAAGAGAATTTACTGGAATTATTGAAAGCTCTGTTATCGTTAAGATTCATAACCTCCTGAGAGACTCCAAAGTGCTTTGACACCAATAGAGGCAAGTGCAGGTGAAACGCAGTCATTTCAAGGAAAATTATCATACACAACTCAGGAAAGTTTTAGAAAAGAATGAAGGAAACCTATTCTTCTCTGACACCAGCAAGATCAAGAAGTTTTGAACTAAGCCATTTCCCTTGTAGCTGAGAGGGTTTTTGTAATGAAACTAGTGCTGCGGTAAGCAGGAGAAAAAAGAAAGCTGGTGCTGTGATGCTGGAACTGGAACTCGTGTGAGAACTCGTAATCTATGGACTTTTGTTACCATCTGTATTTTGTCAGATACTATTAGAATTATTGAAAGCTCTGTTATCATTAAGATTCATAACCTTCTGAGAGACTCCAAAGTGCTTTGACACCAATAGAGGCAAGTGCAGGTGAAACGCAGCCATTTCAAGGAAAATTATCATACACAACTCAGGAAAGTTTTAGAAAAGAATGAAGGAAACCTATTCTTCTCTGACACCAGCAAGATCAAGAAGTTTTGAACTAAGCCATTTCCCTTGTAGCTGAGAGGGTTTTTGTAATGAAACTAGTGCTGCGGTAAGCAGGAGAAAAAAGAAAGCTGGTGCTGTGATGCTGGAACTGGAACTCGTGTGAGAACTCGTAATCTATGGACTTTTGTTACCATCTGTATTTTGTCAGATACTATTATTAATAGGAGTATTTAACATTTCTTTATATACCACTGCCAAAATACTATCTCAGAAGTTATTACTGTGGCGTTCTGTAGGATGCCTAAAGAAGTCTGATGAATATCTGTTACGAAAAATATTTCAAGTCCAAGTTTTTGTACCAAGACTTAATGAACGACTGAGGTGTTTTATGGAATTCTGAACTGAATAGCAGAATGTCTGAAGATATCCACTGGTTCATGAAGTATTACTGAGACTGTTATTTGTTTTCTGGTAATTTTATTTTTTAATTTAGTATATGGATTTTATGTCACTGTGCAACCTTGTAGATATAATGTGTATTACTATGTTTTCTATATTGTTATATACAATTAATAATATATTCTAGATGCAGTATACAATATAAGAAGATACTGAGAAAACCTCCAAATGATAACTTTTAAATTGCTCAGATTTTACTGCTTCAAAAACCCAACATCCCCTCCAACCCTGTGATTTTTTTGCAGGCAAAGTAACATGGTGCATCTGTGTCACTCTAAAGGCTTAGTGAGAAAAGGCACTGCACGTTTGCTGCAAATCAGCTAAGAACATTGAGCATGGGCTGGTAGCTATTCTGAAGTAAGTCTGCAGCAAAATTCTTAGTGCTTCTACGCTGTGAATTTGTATAGAAGTGGTGTTGTGCTGACACATTAATTATCCTGTGATAAAACTAAAAGCAGGTTACCCACAATCTCTTTCCACTGAAAAGCATAGATTCATGTCTGAGAGTCATATCATTGTATGCTATACATTGTATGGGGAAACAGAATTTTAGCATTCAATTCTACAGTAATTTTATGCCAAAAAAAGCCCCTGTCAGCCGAGTGCCTGTGAGACAGACCCGTTAGTGGTTGCATATTTATTTTCTACTTGAATTTCTGTACTTTCGCTGTAGACACTCATTCCTTAAAAATGGTCCAAAAGAGTTGAATGCCGATGCTAAATTTAAAGTTGATCAATGTCTCCCATTTCATTTAAGAAAGAAGATGTGAATATGGTTCCCAGCTGAGTTACAGGAGTAAGAAATTAAAATGTTCTAAAACCAAATTCTCATACTTGCTTTCAATTCAGAAGGCAGTACAAATACATTTGACAGATTCCTAAAACTTCTTTTCCTACACTAGTACTTTTAGAAGTAGCATTCCCTTGATGAAATGTGCACAGCTGGCCTGCGTGGAGAAAGCAGGGTTTTTCAGTACAGCTATAACAGAAAAAGTTATTGCTATGTGTGCATGAGTTAACAGCTTTGATTCAGATTAGGATGTCAAACAGGGCTTCACACCATCTGCTTAGTGATATGGCTTTGGAAGCTAAAGCTTGGTTAGGTTGAGGCAATAACAGTAGTTCTCCAAAAATCAGAAATCCTAGAACAAAGAAAATGGGATTGTCTGTCCTTGGAAAACATTAAAAAAAATCATTAGTTAATGTATATGATACTTGCTCTACTTACTACTAAAACATCTTCATTTAGGATCCTCAGGTCAGCACTTTCATAAACATACTAATAATCAGTGGAAACAAACCCGGCAGCTTGTTTTCACAGAATTAAGACAACAGGATGAGATGGTGGCAGTGGCAGTGCTTAGCACATGGGTAGGTCAAAGATCAGGCAGTGACTGTGAACAGTTTTCCAGAGAACTGATACTGAGCTCTGTGTAACTTGGCAATAGGAGTTGAGAAGTTCATAGTTGATGGAAGGTTATGGAGATATATAAAGCCTGTATCTCTCATTGTGGTCATATCCATGTGTTGCAAGACTATTAGCAATGTCTTACACAGTAGTGCCATCTACTCTCATGGAATAGAGATATCCTATTGTGTTCTAGGGGAGATCAGGATCCACCTGAAGGCCATTCTGAAGGTCTGGTTTGACATGCAAGTTTCACTGGGACACGGGACTATGCATTCCCCGCAGGAATAAATTCCTTAAACTGTGTTTGGGAATGAATCCCATCCTGGTGTCTTAGACTTACTCCCACATATGTCAAACTACTTCGATCTGTAACATACCACGTAATGTAATTAGCTCCATTGCTAAAATTGAATCTACTGATGATTATCTTTCATTCCCCAGGACTCTGCTCATCTAGCCTACACTCTTACCTGCTGTTTGAGAACAGCTGTGATGGTACTGATGTTCAAAGCAGAGCCTCCTGTCATATATATTGCTTTGAAATGCCATCATTTGGACCTTCTATCCCATTGGAAGTTGACCGGAGCTTTATTCGGGTACTTGGTTTATTAATTTAGTGTATTTTGGATTCTGAGTTAATATTGCTTTTTCTAACTACATTTCAGACTTCTTTTACTTGAAATCGTGGTGGCATGATGGAGTTCCATTCTGGTAGTTTAAGGACTGGAAACCCTGGGGGAATCTAGGGCAAAGGATGATGAGGACCTTTTGGTTGTAGTCTTGGATTGGGGAGGGGTAGCAGAAGAAAGGACTGGAAGAGTATGATATAAAGATCGGAGCAGGAGTGACAGTTTTGAACTGAGGAAAAAGGAAATGCATTCAGTGCAAAGCCCACAGGTTCCTGGTATGTTGCTGAGGAACAGGCATTGTTTGCCAGAGAGCTGGGAGGAATTGCAAGATAGAAGTATTTGGGTAATCAGAGATCTGGGTCAATAAATATGCAGAGAGGGATCTATGGAAAAGCCCTTTATTCTTTCTTATAGCTACTAAGATCACAAAATGCAAGACCTCTGCTGGGATTACCTCTCTCTAGTTCAGAGTTTAGTTATGTTCACTTGATAGAAGATCAAAGTAAGGGCAACCTTATCTCAATCGCTGGGAAGGTGATGTAGCAAATAATCTTGGAAACCATTTCAAAATATATGAAGGAAGAGAAAGTGATGGGGAATAGTCAGCATGGGTTTACAAAGAAGAACTCACACCTGACCAATCTGACAGCCTACCACGAGATGACCACCTTGGTGGATGGAGGAAGAGTTGTGCATGTTGTTTATCTTGATGTTTGTAAAGCTTTCAACTCTCTCTCTCCCATAAGACCCTTCTAGACAAACTGACTAAATATGGACTAGATAAATGGGCAGTGAGGTGAAGGACAACTGGCTGAATTGTCTGCTGAAAGGTTTACGGTCAGTGGCACGAAGTCCAGTTGAAGGCAAGTCACTAATGACGTGCACCAGAGTTCAGAGTTTACGTTGACAGATGCACACTCAGATGTTGCAAAACTGGTAGGAGTTATTGGCACACCAGACACTTGTGCTGCTGTACAGAGGGACCTCAACAAGCTAGAGAAATGGGCTGACAGGAATCTCAAGAAGTTCAATAAAAGCAAGTGCAAAATTCTGCCTCTGGGGAGAAATAATCCCATGCATCATTGCATGTGAGCGGTCACGCGGGAGTCCTGATGGACAACAAGTTGACCAGGAGCTAGCAATGTGTCCTCACTGGAAAGAAAGCCAATCTCCTCCTAGGCTGCTTTAGGCAGAGCATTGACAGTACGTCAAGGGAGGTCATCTTTCTCCTCTGCTTAGTCCTGGAGTACTGTATCCAGTTCTAGGTTCCTTAGTACAAGAGAGATATAGACATACTGGATGAAGTTCCACCATGTGGCCAAAATAAATGATTAAGGGACTAGAGCAGCTGTCATATGAGAAGGGAATGAGAGAACTGGGACTACTCAGCCTGAAGAAGAGAAGGATCAGGTAGTATGCACTTATGAATGTGCATAAGCATCTGAAAGGATGGATTGTAAAAGATGGAACCAGACTCTTCTGAGTGGAACCCAGTAACAGGACAGTGTACACAAACTGGAACACAGGAGGGTCCATCTGAATATAAGAAAAAAGCTTTTTGCTCTGAGGATTCTCAAGCACTGGCACAGTTTGCCCAGAGAGATTGTGCAGTCTCCATTCTTGGAGATACTGAAAACCCAGATGGACATGGTCCTGAGCAACCCTGCTTTGAGCAGAGGGGTGGAGTAGATGATTTCCAGAGGTGCCTTCCAATCTCAACCATTCTGTGATGTGTCATGTGAGCGGAGCAAGGAAATGCACTGGAGTCTCCTCTCTGTCTGCCAGTGACAAATCTTTATTACAGTTTTCATTTTTAAGTTCTCAGATCCAATTTATAAATTTGGAATGTCTTTAGCTGGCTCTGAAACACATAATTTTAAGCTACATGACACGAGTTTAGTGTTCCTGGTGACATGTAATTGTCAAATGCTTTTTACTTAATTCCAAAACATAATGTGTTAAGACAATGCACCATTAGACAACAGCAACCTGACTGTGCTGTACAGAGGGACATTAAAGATGCTAAAAATGCTCAAGAAGAAAATTAGTGAAGCATTCAGTGACATTTTAGATCAAACAAATTATTTGTTTTGTTCATGACAATTTTATTGTCTTCTAGGAATTGTTTTTCTAAAACAATCTGATCGTAAACTTATTGTGTTTCCTGAGTTCTAAAATCTGTCTTACAGAGAAAATAATCCTTTACAGGATGTAGGTATTTTTAAATTTTTTTTTTAATTAATCTTGGAATAATATTTCCTTATTCTACTTGCTTATAGATTTTCATATTGGATATTTAGCAGTTATTTGATGTGCAAACTGAAGGCTTGCTTTTGGATATTTAGTTAAGAAAGCAACTCGTGCTAAACATCTGTGTCATTGTCAACACCTCACTTTGTGCTTTTCAGCATTTCGGAGAGAAGGGCTGTGCTAATTAACGGCTGCTGTAGAGCACTCCCTTGTTTCTGAAGACAATAACCCCTTCAGCCCACCTGCTTAGGAGATCACAAACACATGCCGAGATGAAACCATAGGCAGTGTTAGAGTTGGAGTCTTTTCTCTCTTTTTTCTTGTAGGTAGAAGGGTAGTGAAAGGCAGGATAACTGGATGGGTTGCTCTGGCAGCCAGGAAACTTACCCTGTTACTAGGACATCCTTCTGTTCCTGCCTTGGCTGCTTACGTGCTGCCTGGCACTGGGGTTGCCCCAGTTCACTGTAACTTGTAAAATTGGGATTGTGGCACTGAGGGGAAGATCACAACCATTACAATGAAAGTGCTAGTATACTTTAATTTACCTGAAGAACAAGTGGCTGTTTGAAATACTTTCCTTTTTCTAAAGGATGTTTCAGAACTGAGGCAGCATCTGCATTTGATTCAAAGGATGTTCTGTTTTCATTTCTGAAAACCTAAAAATTAAAATTTTGAAATGTTCCTTTGGGCTTTTCAAATTATATTTCTCTTTTTCTTTCTGTCTTTTAATGCAGCAGAGGGAAAAGGTAGCTCTTGGTTTGCATTGCTTCTTCCCCTTAGTTACTTTATAAACATTTCCTATGAATTTCCCTCTCATTTACCACAACTGTTTAAAATGTTTATTTTTGTGTTGTGGGGGAACTCAACTTGTTATAAGGAACAAGGAGAATGGTGATTAGGATTACGTGGGCACTTGACAAAGATTTTTCAGGAGATGCAGAGGTTCTGTGTTGGAAGAAGGATGTAGCTCTGGGCCTGAAATAGTGTGAAAAGGGAGTAGGCACCACAATAAAAAAAAAAGACATCCAGATTTTGATGAAGCAGAAGATGTCTAAATACCTCTTTTAAAACAAACAAACAGATCTTTTTCTGGCAGATTTACCGTTTGACAACACTAGTGACAGAAATGACACAAATGCAGCATCATCCTCAATGACTCTTCTTTGTGCCACCAACTACATGTTTGCTGTCTGCCCTCCCTGTGTGGCCCCCAGCTCCCCAGTCACACCACTTTGCAGGACTTGGTGGTTGAGTTTTCACAAGTCCCTTGTCCCTGCACCTTCTGTCAAAGGCTACCACCGCTATTGCCATCACTGTTTATTTTGCCTCCTTCTCAAGTGGATTTCTGAAAAGGAACAAACTTGCTATATACGGCAGAGACGGAAGAGGAATTTAAGCTGGATCATTTCATAGATGTAGTTAGGAGCACGAGAACAAGAACTGTCAGACTGATGTGGCACCAGCTGAGACAACCTCTGCAAAAGGTTGTAACTTCTTAAGCTGGGTCTGCTGTTGCTAAGTAGTGTCATGCAGGCACTTGTTCAGAAATACACTGCAAAGCAAGAGAAGGAATAAAGAAAGGGAAAGAAGGAACCAATAAGGAAGTGTTGGAGTGATCTGAAATGGGGAACAGAACAGAAATTTTCAGAAAAGCACCAAATGCCTCAGAAAACGTAACTGATTTTAATACTACACATTTTAATGGTATTATTAAATGATACCAGGAGGGAGTGTGCTGAGAGACTGTGCCACTGCACAGACCAGCTGACTTCTATTCCATCTTTCTGTTTCCTAAGCCAATTTGCCTTGTTTTCTAGGGATCTAACTCATTCCTTAAAAAGCACATACAGTTTTGTCATAGCAATTCCTATACTGTGGGCTGAATGTGAGCAGCCTTTGATTTGAAAATGTAAAAACAATTGTACAGTATTAATCAGAAGCATAAATTATTTTGATCTTTCTTCCCCATGCTTTAATAAGTCTTAAAATTACTGTTACTGTAGTGTGTAGTTTAATGATTTTAATTTGAAATTCTGAATTTCTTTTTTTTCCCAGACATTTCTCCCATGTCTTTTCTTTTTGAATTGTAGAATCTTTTAGAGAAAAATAGAGATGAGGAACAAATAAAGCTGAGGCACCTTGAAATGCAAACATATAGAAGCAATGGTCCTCCATTGTTGCTTCAACACTAAGAACAATTCTCCGATGGCATTTGCCTTAAAAGAAAGGAAGGTCAAATAATAATTTTAGAAGTTATTCTATTTACTAAACTGGTCTTAAAAATGCTTTTGGAAGAACGCAGGGCCTCATGTGCACACTTTTTTTTTTTTGAGAAAAAAGAGAAGATGAAATGAGTGGAACTTTGATTTTCTTATGGTTTTCTATTTTTTCTGTTTATTTTCTTCTGCTGAACGAGTGATTTTCAATCTTTTTTGATCTGTGAAATCCTAAAAAATGGAATAGCAGGCTCAGTAGGACAAATTTACTGCTAGGAATAAACCACTTTTATAGTTACCCTTTGCAGCTCCCTTAAAAATCTCTGTGGATTTTCAGGTTGATCTACAGATCATAATTTGAAAGTCACTGTGGCAAAGTGAGTATAGGCTCTTTGAAAGCAAGTGTTTTAAATACAGTGCCTTCTTCAGAAGATGGATTCTTGTCCCCCTCCTTAGTGTCTGCATAGTCTTGTAGAATATTAACTTTAGGAGCCAAGATCTTAGTTGAAATCCTATAAGCATTTAATCTTCGTTTCAACATCTGAGCTCAGTTGCATAATCACTTATAACAAATTACCCACAAAATACCTTGGATTACTCTCTTGAGCTCTAATACTCAAACCATGAACTCATAATTTTCATCTTTTAGGAGTATTCCCCTGACAAACCTTATATAAATAGAGGGGGGTTAGAAAATTTAAATTAAAATTCATCATAAAAAATAAATATACAATAGTCCAAACTCCATTTCAGTGACTTCTTGCCAAAACATAAGACTGTTTTGAGATGGACTAAAGCCAGCATTTTGGGAAAGATATGTAAGTATCATGGAGTGCCGACTCAGAATTTTTATTTCTTGCTAAGTGTGGGGAGCACAGCTTCTAGAAGATATTGATTTGTGATAATTTGTTTTTTTTATAATTTGGTTTTGTTCTGTATCAGATCTGCCTCGTGCTAGTATTGGTTTGTGATAATTTGGTTTTTTTTTTATAATTTGTTTTTGTTCTGTATCAGATCTGCCTCGTGCTATGAGAATCCAGGTAGAATAGGAGTTGCAACCGACACTCAATAACCCACTTGTGCTTCCAGCCTTTCAGATAAATATTTTGGACCTATATTAACATGTGGGTCTTTAGCATATACTAATATCTGACAAACAAGGGGACTTTTCCTCTTCTTTTTTTGCACCCTGTATTTGTTTCATCCAACAAATGGGTGGGTTTAAAAAGGTAGTGATTCAGAATAGCTGAGTGGTCACAGTGCAGCGGTCGAAGCGAGAACAAGAGCTGTGTGATCCGGTGGGGTCCCTGCTTCTGTCAGTCCAGCACGATATGTGGATCCTAAACAGAGATTCCCACCTAGTCTCTAGAACATGGAACCGTTGAGTAGCATTTGCTGGCTAGGGTGCCATCAGGTATCCCATTTCACATATAACTGTTCTGGCAAAAAATGTATTACTTCCCCCTCAGCTGCTTGTTACCATCCATCTGGCAGAAATTACTGCCCCTGCACAGACAGTGTAGCTACCAGGAGTGTCCAGACATCTGTTTCTGATGAATTCACCATAGGAGCAGAAGTAGTCCATCAAGATGACCCAGGTAATCCCAGCTGCCAGGTCAGTGGGCGGTGGGAAGCACCAGGAGATAGTAATATATTACATTATTAAACCTGGACGATGTCACATCACCATGTATACGGAGTGCTTCGGTAGCGAAACAGAATTAATTACCAAAAAGGACAAAACCTCAATACTCCATGCAATTTGGTAGTCCAAAGGGTGGGATTCATCAATCTCCATTATATTCCTCAACAATATTAAAAGCTTCAGTATAATCATGGCAATTTTTTTCTTTTTTTACTCTCCTCTGTGGTCTTTCAAGTGAAACAACCTTACTTTTCCCTGAAGTCTGCCAACTCGCTCCCCATTTACTCCATCAAATTATTAATAAATATTCTAATACCAGGTGCCCTGGTGTCTGAACTCTCCATTAACCTCTCCCCCCTCTGAGAATAATCTGTTCTCTAACCCTTTGTTTCCTATTACTTCATCAGTCATTTTTAAGTCTATGAAAGCATCTAATAACCTTCTATCACATTTTCTAGAAGAGAAATGGATGGGGCTTTTTCTCATTAACAGTATAAGGATCAGTTTGGACTTTTCTTAGTAAAATCTGTGCGAACAGGCACCGCATGGGTGATTTTCCTGTCTGCAGCTGGAGTTGCTTGGAAGATCCCCAGCTCTGATGGCTTGGTAAAGGATCATCCTAAAAATTCCCTTCAACGCAGAAAGAGCTTCCCAGTATCACAGTCGGTATCTTTAAAGAAGAAGAAAAATGACCAACCTCTACAAGGAGTGTTGGGTGTTATGCCCAAGAATCGAGATAGGCACTCTCACACATCCCTGCAAGTGGCCATGAGCCCCATCCACGAGTGGTCCATAAGCCAGAGGCAAGGCAGCAGCAACTCTGATCAGTTCAGCAAAATGTGTGGAGGCAGTCTGAATCTGGCCCACAGATTCATAGAATAGTTTGGGTTGGAAGGGATCTTCAAAGATCATCTAGTCCAACTCCCATGATGATTTGGATTTTGTACCAGCTTTTTTTTCTCACCCTGTTTCCGAGGTGGCTACTGACTTGAAAGAAAACCTGGGAAAAAAACATAAGCAGAAAGATTTGCTGAGCCAAAGACCTGCTTTTAGGGCAATTGGCCAGAGTAGCTAGAGCAATTTGGAGGAGGAATAAATACGCTTTGCACGGCACAACGTTGTCCATTGCCCCAGCAGAGGTGATTTCAAGGAGGGGCAAGTAGGACAGTGACTGAGGAAGAGGGTTCTCCCTGGGGACAAGTTGAAGCCAGGCTGGGCCATAGGTCTACTGGTTGGGTCAGGATGAGTGATTTGAGAGCCATCCCTGGATCAAGGTGGCCGGCGGAGCTGGGGCCAGCAGTTGCTGCAGCCGAGGGGCTGGTGTGGCCGTGCCACGCTGCAGTTGGGGCAGCCCAGGTAGGGTCTCCAGGGACCTGCTGGAAAGGAGAAGCCTTTAGCCTGGTCCTGTGCAGGGCTGAGGCACTTCTAAGAAAACATCCTGTCTGCTTGGTGGTATGTCTTTCTTGTGATTATTTTCTGCCGTAAAACATATTTACTCATCTTACTACATCTCCCAATGAGTATCAGTTATGTAGATCAGAGAATGAAAAAAGGTTTTCTAGTAGATGTTTATAGTAGACCAATATAACTGCTTCTACCCTGCACATTGCCTTAGTATGACTAATTTTCAGCAGTGAAAAACCACACTGTCATTATCAAAATGGTTACACTGAGAGAGGAGAAACCAAAGGATGGTCCTGACCCATCACACTACTTCTGTCAAAACTGCCAACAAATCCAAATCTCTCTGCCAGTGCCCAGCTATATTCGCAACACATCTGGATTCACAGAGCTCACGTCTGTATTATTCAAACTTTTCATTCCTTTGTTTTCTTTTTGAAGAGTACGAAAGTCTGTTCTTTTTTTGGTGCCTCGGCCCCCTCTGGGTTTGCAGGTGCTGCTGTATGCACCTGTGCCCTGGGAGAGGCTGGGTCTGCAACAGTGAGGCAAATGGCAGGAGTGGGGATGAAGATGCTCAGGTTTTGCCAACGTGAAATCAACTTTATCCGCTACAAATGAGTTATTATGGAACAAAGAATGCTGTTTTCCTCCTTTAAAAGCTGCTCATAAAACAGGGGCAGCAGGGGGAGAAGGGAGCAGAAACATCCTTTAGAAGGTGAGAGAATGGGTGGGGATTTTTGGTGGTGTTTTTTTTCTTAAAGCTTTTGACACATTGTCATACTCTAAACACCAAAGCAAATGGTAGCAGAAGTCACCATAGCAACAAACCCTTGGTCAGTGAAAGACTTTCCAAGAAGTGGTGATTATGTCCTTCAGGTAGCAGAGAATAAGACCTCATTATATTCAAGCTTTGAATACTTTAATTTGCACTTTGCTTTAAGGGAGAAGGCAAAATTAGGAAGGAAACAACGAAGAGAATTGCCTTTGTTCTCCTCTGGGGTGAATGGTGGAATATAATAATACAAGCAACAATAATCCTGTCACCATCCTTCCACCTTGGAAAAAGAGAAAAGGATAAACATTCCCTGATCCTTTTTTAAGGTTATAAAAGATGAATTACTCTGTAGTAGTTGTGGTAACATTCTTTCTTCCTTCTAACCCTCTAACCCCAAATTAAGCCCCTCTGAAAGCAGCAAAATATTGAAAAATATTTTAACTGAGAAGTGGTTAAGCTTTTCCCCTGGCACAGGTGCCAAAGGACAAGGGAGCCTTTTCCATCGAGCCTGTTGCTGGGCAGGTGTTTCCTTGCCACCACATGGCAAAATTGGTGCTCCAGATTGGAATCTGAAGCACCTTTAGGCTTTAGGAAACTCAGGGGAAAGCTGAGGGTGTGCTAGTTTTTTTGGTACACCATCACCTGAGACTGACTTTGCTACAGTCCTTGAGATGTTGAGCTGTACTCCAAAGCAGGGACTTGGATGCCCTCAGAAGATGTGAAAAATAAGCCAGTAACACACAACTATTTTGATGCCTGATGATGGTCTGAGGAGTGAGGAGGTATATTTGGTGTGTTTAAAACCTAGAGCAAACATGAAGCTTGGTCACAAGTGGTTTGTAGTCAGCCTTTTTAGGATCTGAGGTATATTTATACATTGCCCTGTGGCAGAATGAAAGGCTGTTTACACAGATTCCCGGAGAAGATGGGATGACCTAGTAACAGTAGTATTTAGCACCCATCAAGAAAAACTACCTTCAATTTCCCATTGGAAATATTCTTTGTGAACATTTGAGTTTTTGAGCAGAAAATGAATTTGCACTTTAAAACTTTACTTTTAACCAGCCTGAGAAAAAAAGATTTGGGGCGTACCTACCAGCTGCTAACTAGCAAGCCAAAAGCAAATAGCTTTAAGAAACCCTTAAGACCCCCAAAGCTAACAGAGTTGACATTCTGTAACATTTTGACTTAAAACAATAGGTTTCAGTATTTGATGCAAGACTACAGGACTTTGTGGATTTCTTCCCATTTCTTCAGCTTTATTAATCATGTCCAGACATAAGTATGAATTCGAAACAAAGAAAGGTTTAATCTTTTAGAAGACTAGACAAATGCTTTGACATTGGCTTAATTGATTTTTCTCTTTCTAAATACATTTTGAAATTCTCCTCTTTTGTGATATGACTTGTCCCTTTGCTTTTTGTATTAGGCAGTCTCTGAATGGTTCTTTCATCTTCATGTAGTTCAAAATCAAGATCTTCCTAGTGGGACCACAGCAATGAATTGTTCATCCTGGAAGCACAGTGCTTGCTCTGATAAGAGGTCACAAAACTGGTATCTTCTCCCTCCAAAGAACAATTCCCATTTTTTCTTCAGATTTATCATTTGACTTTTGCATTGGCTTTGTTTAATACTGTTGGTCTCACAGGGCTAATACTGAGTACAGTTCCTAATTTATATGGCCTAATTTATATCTAGAATGTAATTTGGGTTATACATCTACAAAAAATGTTTGATGTTGTATAGTCATTTTCACCCTTGAAAGCTCACTGAACTCAAATAGGTCAGCTAAAGCACAGACCCGCGGGACTTTTGTTGCTCTTCTGAATGGCGTATGTGATTATAGGAGTCTCTAGAGAGAGAAAGTGGAGTGTCTGTGGGACCAGCTTTTACTAAAAGTTCCTCTCTTTGTTGGTAAATACAATGTGATTTTAACAGAAGTCAGAGAAGCCCTATGAAGTCAGTACTTTGATGTAATTTTCACAGAGGTACTTTTTACACCATTTACAGGAAAGTTACCAGAAATAGCACTGTTTGTATAGGGAGTCCAGGGAGCTATACAAACCTTTTGATTTTATCAACTATTAGCAAAGCTGTAATCTTCCATTGCTTATAAAAGCATGAGCAAGAAGAAGTCAAATGTGGTGCCATAGTTAGGACTCTGAAAATTAGTTAAAGGTTAATAATAATCATCATCTTCAGCAATTTTGTTGATCTGTCTGCATGTAAAACTGGGTACATATTTTGATCTAGTTTTACCTATTTTAACAAAGAAAGCATTTATGGGTCACGGGCAGAACAAACCCCAAATTTCTAGGTGCACAGGAAGTCCATAGCAAGAAGACAGCTGAGTAATGTAGTTTGACACATTTCCTTACCTGCCCATCAGCTCTTTTGCCCTATGTTTACATAGAAGACCACAGCTGTCTCTACAACAGATATCTTAATGAATGGATAGATAACAGAAATATTTTGGGAAATTATTTTGCTTGACATTGTTGAGATGTCAAGGAAACTTGGCACAGCTGTTGTGGAGGCTGAAAATATGCAGAAGTGAGAATCTGTTGGTTGGAAAACTCCAAAGAAAAGAAAGCAACCTTGGAGATGACAAGACGGGTCTGTGTTTATTTGTCATCTGTCAGGGCCATAATCTTGGATTATGTATAGAATCTGTTTATTAGAGCTGTAATGAACTGTTCAGTTCACTTTGTTCATGCACTAGCTTGCAGACTTAGGGACAAGAGCCAGTGCCTGAAGACCCAGGGGACCAATTAAATACAAAATGTTCCAAGTAATTAACATCTTAGTCAGATGTTTTCAGTGACAGAAAGTATATTATGCTGTCAGTGCCCTGCCCTAGAGCATCCTCGGCCCAGGGTTTTTAAACACACTTATTCTATAATCTATTTTACCTGTTAACCCACACAAATGTCAGGGATTCTTTAATAAATTAATAAAATAAATCTTTAACAAAACTTGTTCTTTTCAAAGAAGTCGTTGTCATGATGAGATGACCCAAGCTGTGATTCTTAAAAACAGTTATTTTTGTATCAATTATTTTTGTATCAATTTAAACTAAATAGACCTATTGGCGGAAGAGATTTTTGCAGAGGGGTGATGCCAGATTTTTGCAGCGTTTATCAGATTATGTTGTCTGTGTAGATTAACAGACCGGTTAGACATCTTGTTGCATATTGACAATTGCATTCCTGTGCAGTGCAATTGAACTATTAGCTGTGGCAAAACGTGGCAGCCTAAAGCCCAGTGACAATAAAAAATATGCATCTGCTTTATAAACAAGCAGCAAGTTGTTATGAAAAGAATTTCTAATCTGGAAGAGCAGATCACATCAATCTTTAAGAAAGTGTCCAAAAGTAACAAAAGGGAAAATAATTCAGAGCTAGTAGCAAGATTTAATTTCTAGTGATGCTAGAGGTCATTTTATCAGTGTGTTTGCTTAACCTTCTGGATTAAATATTCAGACTGATAGGCTGAGATCTCTTCATCTTCCCTTCCCTTTTTAGTCAGCAGTAGACTTTCTGATTTCAGAAAGCCTTTTGTGAAAGATTATGGGTAATTTTCGAGATTTTGCAGTGTTGGAAAGGATATATGTGACTATTTGTTACCTTGAGTCCCCAGACTGACAGTACTTCTGCTAGCTGCTGGTATTTTTACTGGTTATATTAATTGGAGGATTCAGAATATTTCACCTTTGTTTTGTCCAGGTGTTATCAAAATTTACAACCAGCCCTTACTGGTTGTAGCTAGCAAGTAGCAGGCTTGTGCCTGAGAGTGCATAAGTTCAGTTTTAGACATTCACCCACACCCACTCACATACAGCCAATTATCAACTGCCCATCAGCATTCACAATTTAAGTTATTTTTTTTGTCTACCACAAGGGCCAAGTCCTGAGGCAGCAAGGTACTACAGTGCGCACAACTTGGCTCCAATCTCTCCTGGACGGGACTTGTATCACCACAAATCAACCTTGCAGAAACTTGTATTATAATATGGCTGGGGCCGCTGTAAAGTGTACTCATCATAGCTCTTGGTAATAGCTCCTAAATGTGCTTCATTAAGATTGTCAAGAACCATCAGAGCAGTGATGACTGGGAAACAGCAGAGCCCACCAGAGGGCACGGTGGTGGTGGAGTGTATTTTTGTGAAAGTTTTCTTCAAATATTGCAGCATAGGCCTCTTTTTTAATATTAAATATTACCAAGCATTTGCCTATTTCATATCTACTGGGAACAGGTTCCCTAGGTATCTATATTAACATTTGACATCCACACAGTCTGAACCCGCATGTAGTTATATTTTCTAACTTTCCTTCAGAACCAGCGCATAATGAACTTTAACTTGCCACAGTTTAAATGCTGAAGCAGTAAGTATTCCCTTCTATCCTCTTACCCCAGATTGTCCCAGATAGAAAGAAGCCCAACTGTGTACTGTACTCAATCATAAGTTTTATTCCTTGGACATAACTTCACAGCAAATACGATTGCTGTGAAGTAGCAGTCCAGTCAATGTCCTGCACTTCCATTCCATACAATCTTCCATTGTATTTGCTTCTTCATAGAACTAAATAACCTGCAGAAAGGAAGAACTGCTACACAGACGGAACGGTATGGATTTGGAAAGGGTATCCCAAAAGTTTTATTTTCTTTTCCTTGCTATTTAAATGTGTTGGCACAGGCACATTTATGCAAACCACTGAGTATAAAATACAGGCACGCATGTGCATTTCTGAGATATACAGCTAATTTTTCTCACTGGAAATACTTTTGCAGTTAAGATAACAGAGTTTAAAGTTCTCTTGAGGCATGAGGCCTGCTGCTCCTCTTTCATCCATGAGGGTAAACTTGACAGATGACCTTGTTTGTATGCAAATTAGTCACTTTAAATACATTTTATCTTTTATTTAGACTAACTGAACTGGGGACCTAATGGCCAATAGAGAACAAACTCTTAAGTACATTTTAAACTGTTTTGTTCTGCCACACCCATTAAATTAAACTAACCTTTATTAGAATACATTGTATCATTAGTATCTCTTCCAATTTTAATTTACTATGGACAGAAGATATTGCACTTGTGTCCTAGCTTTTCTGTTTTCATTATGGAAACCAATAATTTAAACGGAAGCTTTCTCAAATCTTAGGCAGACATAAATGGGCAGAGGGAGAGGGAGAGGGCATGGGAAATGTGTCTAGGGAGTCCCTCCAACAGCTGGCAAAGCTGCATGGTTGAAATGCATGGTGTAAGTAGATGCTTTTTTAAAAGTCAGAATAAATTTTCCATTGACTTTCGGGTCAGGATTTCACCCTTTATTGTTCAAAGAACCAAAAAAATTTAGAGCTAATCCTGCACAGTTATATATGTGTAGTCATCATCAGCTGGCTAAAAAATATCAGAACTCCTCATGTCTGCTCAAGGACAGATACTATCACTGAAACAAAAGGCTGGAAGTGTCTTCCCATTCTCTCAACTGTATTTTATAAACTCATCTCTACCTAATAAATGAGGTTTTTTACTTCTTTCCTTTCTCTTCACCGATCCCAATGGGTGATTATTCCTGAAGCTCTGTCCCCTGATTTGGCAGGCTGTATTTATACCAAGAGGATACTATCCTCAGAATCAGCAGTTCTGCTTTTATAAAGGCACCAAGTATTTTTGAGGAAGTTTTGAATGCCCCAGAGATGTCTTTGCTGTACCTCAATATTAGTATTTTTAGACAAGATAGCAATATCAGTTAGATCTTTCTTAGAGCCCTGAGATGAAAAATACTGAATGACAGCACACTAGATAATCTCTGTTTAAGAAACAATTGAGTTCATCTCTTGGTTTCTTGCATACTCGAATGTGAGACATTTGGTTATATTATGATTTATAGACTTGTGCTCAAATGTATTGTTTTATTTTGAAATGGTAACTTCTAATTGTCATGTCAAATAAATGCTTAGATGATGCTGAGGAACAATCCTGATTCAGGGTTCCTTCCTCCTCTGTAGACTTCCCCTGTGGCCTGAAAGTATTTCATCAGATTCCTCCTTGCTTTTGGCATGTTTGTATCACTTGGCATTTTTATGAGCTGTATTTTATTTTCCTCTTAAAAATAGCTTGTTCATCACTCTGATTTCTCCTGCTACTTTGTGAAACTTTTACTGATAAATCTGTTCATTTTGCCTGTGTTAGAGATTCAAAGGTATTTTCAGCAGCCATATTTTTAAATAGTGTTTCATTTAAATTGTGTATGAGCCTGAGGAAGGTCTCAGCTCCTTACCTTTAACATATTTGTCCTGTAGTGCCTAAATGCCAAGAAGATGAGCCCTGTTATGTTAGGTTCTGTACAAGGAAAAGTAACTGTAGTCCTTTGATCCATCTGTAAGGCAAAGTAGGGAGAAGAGACAAGCCAGTAAGTGGGTTTGGTAAAGAGAGTAGTAATAGAAACAGATATATATGATTACTAATGTGTGTATATATATGTATACTAATAATTTAGAAGTGGGAAATACCAGTGAAGTGAAAAACCTTCCCCAAAGTAGAAGATTATTTCAAGAGCACTTGATAGAGAATGTTTTTTCTTCTCCATATTCTGAGACCTTCAGATTTACAGTGGCTTGACTACAATTCAGAACTATTTCTCACAACTAGAAATATTATCAATAAGCCTCCACAATAACATGGTCCTTATAAAGCCATGATTGAAGATGTTGTGGTTTTTTTCTTCACAGGGCATGTAGTGTTTTAAAGCTTTCAGTGCCATTCCAGCTTGAATGAAATAGTTCAGTTCGTTTTAAGTACTGACTCCTCACAGAGTAGTATTGTAACTTAAATGGTCACAAATTCCCCATGGAATTCTTGTTTGTTTTCTGTCTATACCCTCTGTCTGCCTGAGACTACACACTAGTCAATGGTAAAACCAAGAACAGGTCAAATGTGATTAAAAAAATAGAAGATGTTGTTCAGCAGGGACAAATGCAAAGTATTACACTTGGGCAGAAATCACAAATTGCAGAAATTTAAGCTGGGAAATTTCTGCTATGGTAGCAGCAGTGTAAAAGAGGATCCATGGATTACAGTAGATCACAAGTAGGAGTTACATCCATCAGATGAAGTTATTCAGAAGAGGACAAATATGATCTGATCTCGCAGAAAGAGAAGTGTGGCCTGCAAAATAAGTTCACTAATTGTGTACTGAACTTGCTTTCAGTACTAGGCAAGTTTCTCATGGAGAAGTGTCCAGTTTTGGACATGACACTTCAAGAAAGATGTCATTGGACTGAGGACAGTCTAGTATAGAGCAATGTGATCAATCAGAGGTTTGGAAGGATGACTTATGAAGTAAGTGTGAATGAGATCAGGTTGTTGAGGCCTCACCTCAAGTACTGTGTTCAGAACAAGAAGGACATTGAAGTGCTGGAGCGTGTCCAGAGGAGAGCCACCAAGCTGGTGAGGGGTCTAGAGAACAAGTCATATGAAGAGAGGCTGAGGGAACTGGGCATGTTGAGTTTGGAGAAGAGGAGGCTGAGGGGAGACCTCATTGCCCTCTACAACTACCTGAAAGGAGGTTGTAGAGAGGTGGGTGTTGGCCTCTTCTCCCAAGGGAATAATGACAGGAACAGAGGAAATGGTGTGCAGTTATGTCAGGGGAGGTTTAGATTAGATATTGGGAAAAATGGTGTGCAGTTGTGTCAGGGGAGGTTTAGATTAGATATTGGGAAGAATTACTTTCCTGAGAGAGTGGTCAGGCACTGGAACAGTGGTGGAGTAACCATACCCTGGAAGTATTTAAGAAACATGTGAATGTACATTTCACGGCGTGCTCTAGAGGCCGGCTTTGTAGGGGTTTGTTTGTGTGTGTGGTTGGACTCGGTGATCTCAGAGGTCCTTTCCAACCATGACATTCTGTGATTCTGTGATTCTGTCTGAAGAACAAAGGATTGAAGAAGGGTATGTCGGAGTCTAAGACATGTAAGAGGCTGTTGTAAAGGAAAGAGAATAATAGTTTTCAGTGTTTGCAGTAGAATAGGCAGGAAATTGTTGGCTTCAATTACAAAACAGATGCCTTGGACTTAATATTGCAGCATATTGGTACTGCTAGGAGGCTAAGTGTTCTCAGCTTCTGAAAGGTTATAATACCTAAATAAGCAGGACAGCCAGAAACTTCTTGACGCCCTTTTCTTTTTCTTCAATGTCACTAAATGTTTTCAAAGTATAATACCTTATTTAGCCAGCAAGGGTATATAATAAAAAGAAATTAGATTTTCTTACCCAGAGTGTGAGCTCGCATTAGCTTCCCCAGGGCACTTGCTGCAGCCTGAGTCAGCCTGAGGGAAGTGGAGCCCAGAGACCATAATCAGTCAACAACGCACAGGCCATTGCACATGCATACACTATAGGGCAGCCGTAAAGTCAACAGCAGGTTGGGCTTTAAAGCTGCCTCAGAAAAGAGAGTAACCAGTTGGTTCAAGAGCGAGCTCATGAAGGAGACACACTCCCTTGTGCTTTCCACCCGACAATCTGAACCACCAGGACTGCAGTCTTCATTAAGGGAACACCAAACGCTCTGCGATCATTTCCCAGGTAATAACCAGTAATATTTTTCACAGACTCACAGAGTACATGGGATTAGAAGGGACCTCTGAGCCCGTCTAGTCCACTCATCCTGCTCAAGCAGGGTCAGCTGGAGCAGGCTGTCTAGGACGATATCTGATTTGGCATTTCATGTAAATTCAAGTTTCTTTCAGAATGTATTTTTCCCTTAACTCAGAGAAAGAGCACCAACCACCTAATGCAGGGGACAGCACATTCTCAATTGCCATTATAGTTGCAGAAAGTAAAGGATGTTTGCCACATTTGGGAGGAGACTGCTTGTTAGGAGGCAATCGTATGATATAGCCCATTATTTTTGCTGGAGTCTATTTCCAATGGAATGTACTTGGTAGTGAATTCCCTCCACTGTTATCTCTGTGCCCCCCGAGCAACTACTGCAAAATAAATGGGAATATTTAAAAAGCTAATTTCTCAGTCATAGAGTTAACAATACTGAACTTTGAAGCAGCTGAAGTTTTGTTTTTATTAACGTGCTAGCTTGCACAAAGGGATGATTTTCACAGGTTTTCAAATATCTTCTTAGAGTTGTTTCTTCAGCAGCAATGTTTTCTACACTTGTTTTGCAGTTAAGCAAAGTTAGACCATGGGTTCTTGAAACTCTTATGGCAATTTTGTCGAAGCTATGTCAGGAAGTGATGAGCAATTCAGGAAGAAGCCTTCTGCTAACTGGAATATCATTTTTAGAGCGATAAATATGCATTACACTTATGACAGAGGAGAAGAAAACATGGAATGACTGCTATGTGTATTAATATAATATATGCAGAAACTGGAATGAAACTGTCCAACTGACATGAGTGGAAATGTCACTGTTACATCACAAATATTTAACCTGTCACTCGAATAATAAGTAGACACTCTCAACTTGTTATTTGGATCTACGTGTCTGCAGAGAGGAACCTGCTGTAAAGTTTTTTTGACTCCTTTTCAGGTTTGTGATATTTTCACTTCCACCTCCGGAATAGCTCTCTCCTGGTAGCTGCTGGCAAGTTTGACTAGCATGTTTATGTACAAATTCATTGCTTTTTGAACCAAGTAGTGCTGTACTCTGCTAAGTTATTATACCAGACTTGCTGACTACCCAGCAGTTGTTCCTCACTAATTCAGAACTGCGTCTCCAAGCTCACCTAGCTGGCATTTTACCTGTGTCAGAGCAGAAGAGTCAGCAAGCACTGGGAGATGGAGATGGCTTCTCCTCTCTTTTCCAAATCACCACTGCAAAAAATAAAGCCAGGAGTCTGTCTCTATAGTGCAATGTAAGACTGTGAAGAGTAACGCCAGATTGCTGTTGGTGGGTAAATTGGTGAAGTCACTCAGTCACAGACACCAGTGGAAGCCGAATCTGATGAACACGTTGGGGCTGACTATGCATTTGGTAGTACTAGAGATGTCACCCAGGAGAAGACCATAAAGAGATTGTAAAGGTGGTTTGCACAACTTTAAGCTGCTAACTGATGAAGATAAATGAGTAAAGAGGGCAGCTTGTCTTGCAGACTCAAGCTGGATTTTGCAGGGCAGGTGATTGTCAGTAAAAGGGTAGTTCTCTTCTAAACAGCACACATGAACTGGAGCCACAATAAAAATGGAAACCTGGGATGCCATTTTTATCAAGTCCACTGGAAGAACAGAGCTGCATTTGTGCCTGATTAAATAATATGACTTTTCATACTGAACTAACATAAAAGACAAATTTTAGTCAGATACTTGTTCTTAGTCACTGAAAAAGCATTACATGAACTACTGAAGAGAAGAACCATTTCACCTTATTTTCTATAGTATCTTTCATACATATTTCTATTATTATTTTACTTTAACTCTTCACTTCAATAAGGGTTTAGTGAAAACAGGACTCAATAGAGTCTAAAATAAATTTTTCAGAAAATGCAATAAAATTTCAGACAAAATGTTAGTCTGGAGTCAATATCAGAGGACAGTGCAGATATTGCTGAGGAGAGCTGTCAAGCCAACAAGAGTGGATTTAAGGAGAGGAATCAAGACAGGGTTACAGATAAAGTACCAGAAAGCATGCAAGTCTGATACTTGCTGTCTCATACAGATGGCAAGGAACATGCATTTATACTAGCTCAAAAAATCGCGAAATTAAATGAAAATAACTTCTGAATAAATCAGCCAAGGTTTTTATTTTTAAGCTTGATCAGGACTGGATAAAGAAGAGTGTCCATCCGACGTGGAAAGCCTTTCCCTGGGAGGTTCCCAGGGAAGACTCATGGGAATACCTAGTACAGTATTCTAATATTACCACCCAGCCACACTAGCAAAGCTGTTCAGATATGACCAATATCTTCAAATTTCTGGCTGTCCAGTGCCAATACAGTGCATAAGGCTTTCTCTTCAGTAGGTAGGTTCTGAGCACTTTCTAAAAATCATACTCTTTCACCGAATTGCATTTGGGCAAAGGCACCTCAAATCATTAGTCATCCTTGAAAAGCATAACGTGCCATCAATGAAAATGTAAGCTTTCACGTTACATTTCATTATCTGTGCTTCATGCGTGTAGATCTGGCCATACCTCTTCTTCTGAGCTCCCTGAGTTTCTTTGTTTTACGTCAGGCTTTCTTCCTACATTCTGTTCAACAGTCCTCCCAGCTTCGGGCTGGGGCAAAGCCCCAGACCTGCAATGATTACAAATCATAAGCCTCTACTTGGCTTATTCTGGTCAGCAGCTGAATTCTGGTCCTGGTAATTTTTCATTTGGGAACCTGTGACCAGTGAGATGTTTCATGGCTAAAGATCCTCCTTAAAGCAAAGTACTGCTCATTGAGAAGTAGAAACAACTGTGTTAGGTGTATTTCCAGATAGTAAGTCCTAAGTGAATTTTTTGTCTTCTCTGATAATTATCGCCCCAGAGATACATAGAAAACATTATCTTCAGACAAACCTCTGTGTGTGTGTGCAATAGTTTCAGCACAGTTCACCTAAACTACAGCCTTCCCCCTTCTGAGAGAGGGTGACTTTTTAGGCAAATCAGATTCCTTTCATTTTCTTGTCCTTTTAACCTTTTCCTGTTCTAGAGTCCTTTATATCATTCTGAGTAAAGAAGAATAGTAAACTGGTCATTGCCTTTATGTTTATTTTCCAACATATCCCCAATTATGTTGAACACAATACACTGCACTGCAAAGAACCTTATAACAGGTATTGATAAATTCTACAAAGCACCTCCAGATCTGTCAGTTCTCTCAGCTTTGTTATCTACAAGCTTCTACGCAGATATGGCACATTTCTGCACTGAATTTTTGTTCAGAAAGTGGCTTCACTGCTATTACCAAAATGAAAAACAAAAAACATCTGGCATCCTAATTTGCCAGATGCTATATCCTAAGGATCCAACACCATCCTGATGATGATGATAGAATTTTGCAATAATAAAGATTTATAAATCTTGTTAGATGAGCGGTTTCAATTTTTTTTAACATATCAAAGCCAGAAAATTATTAAATACCAAGATGCTTTAATTTATGCCATGTTTATATGCATCATCCTACTGAAGTCAGTTCTCATCTGTGGTGGCACTAATTTCTGTATGTATTTAGTTTCTTTATCAGTGTTCTCTCTGACTCACTGTATCTTTTTTTTTTTTTTTTCCATTAGCCTTTTGATTTTCTTCTCTAATTTCATTCCTGCTGTTACAGTCTTGACTTTCATCTTAGTAAAGCTGGTCAATTATGAGAAAAGCTTACTGGACGTCATTTGGTCAACATGGTAAAATTTAATCAAACAGATCTAGAAAGAAGAATTTACTCAATTTTTTTACCTGTCTCTGCTTGAATTTGAGCAAGTCAACAGGCTTAAAGTTTCTCTTTCTGACAAACACTCACAACAGGATGTGAAAATGCTGAGCAGTCCATTTTTGGCAGCCTAGAAATAGATGCCCAAATGGCTGGAATGTCAATAGCCATGGTATCAGCTGGGAGTGGGGAACTGATGAGGAGGGAGAGCTAGGTAGCATGTAAGTAGATGCTCACTTGGCCTAATCCATGACCTAAAATAGTAGCCAGTGTCTCTGAGGATGCTGTCTTAGCTTGGACGCTGGGCTGGGCTGAACATAGGACAGTGGCTGCTATTGCCACTGCTTGCTCTGCTGGCTCCAGCAACAGAGCTGTGCTGTACATATGAGAGATTTCAGCCTTACGAAACCATGTAGGCATCTTTAAGGTGACATTAGAGGAATCTTGTACCTTGCATTGGTATTTTTAGGAAACAAGCGTGTGCATAGATATTCGAATTCTTGTGAACAACAGAATAGTGCCAGCAAACTCAGTCCTGTGTGCCTCATTTCAGTCGTTTCTGAATTAATGCTATTGAAGCTTGAACAGAAATGTCAAATCAGTTTCAATTTTAATGCAGGTCTCCACTGAAAAGCTTTGCCATCTTAGCTCTGCTGCCGTATATGATAGTATAAGGAGACTCCCCTCAGCATCTCAGCTTTTTAACGGATATCCTCCTCTGGATTCAGATGTGCTGGTGGAAGTGTGAGCTCCTAGATGCTAGTTTTCATCTCACTCTTTGAGGCTGCCATCCCACGAATCTGCTGGCAAAGCCCACTGTGAACGCTCACTGAAGTGCTGAAGGCACAATCAGCTGGCTTGCCTCAGTCAACGAGTTCAGATCCCACAAACAAAACTTTGGTGTAAAGGGAGATGTTCTCTGGCAGTACAGTGCTTCTGTAACTCCAGTTTTATCTTGGGATTAGATGATTCACCATCTCATCTTTTTGAGTAACTAATATATTTGGCTACTAACATGCAGAAGTAACTTTTTATAATGACATTCCCCACGATACCATACAAATCTATACCTAGCCTTGTAGAATATATGCAGGTTTCTAATTTGCATGTATTTTAAGAGTTGTTATGGTAACTTTACTTTACTCAGTATTATTCAGAGTACCAATGATACATCATTGTACTAGCAGATGGGGAGGGAACTAATAATGCTTTAAAAAAATTAAATAATTTACATGAGAGCTGTGAGACTACTTCAAAATGCCATTATGAAAATACATTCTAATGAAATTAGCTCAGTCTGGTATTTGAAAGTTTATTTGCCCCCATGAATATTCATACAAGCTGCAATTTTTTTAGCAATAACATTCATTAAAAAATTTAAAATTAATCATGCCAATATGTGTTTGCCCTGAAAGTGTTGTGAATTCTCAAATGACTGTGTTTGCATGAATTTTCACTTCTATAAAACTTACTCAAGTCCTTTTCCTTTTTCTTGTAAGTGTGATTGGATAGTAGAGACAACCAAATGAATACCCTGGGATTTAAGATGATAGCAGCACTGTATAAACAACAAATTATAAGTAAAGAATGCCAAAAGCAAGGCTGGCCTCAGACAGTTAATAAGCAAGCTATGGGCAAGAATATGATCACATAAAATCCTTTCTAAACAATGTCAGCCGGCATAATTTGTAGAAATGAAATCAAATGATTCCTACGGCCAAGTAGCAAACACAGAAAGAAAGGGCTTATATTAAATTCATATTTCAACCACCTATAACTAAAAAGTTAAATAGTGCCTATTGCTCTTTTCCTAAAAGATTTTATCCCTGTCTTAGGATGAGGAACCCTTCTGCTGTAACCTGTGTAGTATGAGCAACAGATTGTCTTAGCGCGTTACTACCAGACACCAGGAAATGGCTTCTAATAAACTTAGTACCTTCATGACGAGCTGTTTATAATTCTGCCAAAAATCCAGCATTGTACCCTAATATTTGATAAAGCCTTAATTCTTGCAATCAGAATGCCTGAATTTAGTATCAATATTAGGTTGCTCCCTCGCTTTGGTCTCAGGGTGACAATTCACACACGAGTCGTTGCTGCCCTAGGAATTAAAATCAGAGCTGAACAAAACCACAATCAGGAAAGGAACTGGGATAGGGTCTTTGAAAAGATAAAACAGGGCTTGGTGGCTTATCATTTCTTTCATAGTCATACTTTTCCCCATTCCTCCTTTTCTAGAGTTCAAATATAAAAGAGTGGGTATTCCTCTAACCCTTTAGTATAAGTTATAACCAAGATAAATATCCAGATGATCACCTGCATTGTTGTTAGGTGACTCTTGGCAAGCTGTGTTACAAATGGTTTTCAGAAATGAATACAAAAAGAGGCCAATTGACCAGCAGGTGAAATTTAAACATTATTGGGTTGAAACTCTCATATCTACCTGAGCCAGGCACCAACCGGTAGCCGTTCAACTAAGGCACTAGATAGGTCTGGGAGCTGTGGAAGTACCTAAGATAGATACATTCAAAATGGTAAATTCAGACAACGGTAAATTACCCCACTTCTTCATTTTTTTACTGTCAGAATCCAACTCTGCTGAGTTCTTCCATTTTGTGTTTTTTTTTCCTGCCTGATGCTGTTGTAGTGAGGAAAGGAGCCATTCTGATTTACAACAGAAACAATTCTGTTTATGCGTTTCGGCGTTTAAAACACTAATGAAGATGACATAAAAGATGGAAAATTACTAAATTTCTGGGATAAATTCAGTAATTAATGAGTAATCATAAAAGATGGAAAATTACTTAATTTCTGGGATAAATTCAGTAATTAATGAGTTTTACTGAGCACTCTGGTGGTAAAATATCAGTGGATTTGGAGAAGGAGGAGGAAGGAACAGGTATGTCAGTTTTAAACTCCAGCACTGTTTAACCCATGGTGTACGTGCTGTACTAGTAGACTGGGAGGGCACAATCAGGCAAAGCTATCAAGCTATTGACTTCCTAATTAATCAGTCAGGAAATACCAGGAAACTCAAAAGACTGCAGCTGGATCCAACTGTTTTTATGTGCGATGCATCCTAAGATCCTGAAATTACTTTCTTCAAAGCTTTCTCCTCTGGATAATATAGATGGATAATAATAAGAAAATCATGAGGACAGGTGAGCTCAAAACCACTGGCTTTGTTTAGAGCAGGGGAGTACTATATCTTCCTGCCAGGCTTTTCAGTTAGATGGAGATCTATTATAATGAAGAAATTGAGTCATGTCCTCTGATACTGAACTGTAGAAATGAGATATTTGAAATTATGCTGACAAATGCCAAAAAACATTCCCTCAGAACATGCTGAAAAAGTAGAGCAAGTATGATAAGGCAGAAAGTCCCACTGAAGAAATGTCTCTCAATCACATCCATTAACCACTGAAGGGCATTATGAAATATGCCTTTTCCATTCCACTTAGTGCTCTGAATGTAAAAATAATTATGCAGTAGCACTGAGTGCTGAGCAGATAATGAAGTTTAGACCCCCACCCTCTTGACTGACTTTCATCTGAAAGTCAACTGAATATCTAACGTTTGTATAATGATGTGACCATTTTAAGCCCAGCTGGGGCCTAAAAGCTCATGGACTTCGCACAGAGCTCTTTATTTTTCCAGATCCATTAATATAGTCCCTGCTCAGCTATCAGAATTGTAGGCTTCGTTTAATTTAATTGGCACCAAAGACAAAGAAGAAGCTCAGCTCAGGTGTTTTCTGCCAGTCTTCTCTTACACAACCAGACAAAAAGGCCAGAGCATGGGTAATTTCCAATCAGGTTTGGTTTATTCAAAAGACCATTTCCTGCCAGCTTTCATTTGTGTTTCTTAGCAAGCAGCAACCAGGATTTTGGCCAGCAGAAACAGGAATAAATATACATAGAGTAATATCAGCAGCATGCTTTGATGCTAAAAAAATGTCTTATATCAGGTAGCGGAACACATTTAGAAGTTATAGGAGCATTGGGGGATGCCTGGCTCTAGCCTGGCAATGGAGGGAGTGAAAAAGTGCTCTGGACACTGTTTCTCATCTGGGATGGTTGTGAAAGTGGCTACTTAGCTGGCCCTTCACGTCTGTTATTTCCTGCAAGTGCACTCATAGGAATGGGGACGAATGAAGCACTGGTATAATGAAGCTCTCTGTTCAGAGATAGGGAGATGAGACATCCTGGCAGAAGCCAGCAGAAGGGAAGAGCCTTGCCTTGAAGCAGGGGAGAAGAAGGGAGTTTCCAAAGGGCACAGTGCAGCTCCTAGTTTTCTTATTCTGGTAAATCCTCGGCGTCTAGCCACACGTGAGGAAGTCTTCTCACCTTTAACCTGCTCAGGCTGCTCACAGAAACTGGGTTTAGTTTAGAGATTTGGCTCAGTTCATGGTTCCTCTGAAGAACATGCAAAAAAAAAAAAAAAAAAATCTTAGTTTGGATGGTTCTGCTTTGCATTTTGGCATTTAACAAGTGGCATTTCAGCACAGCACTGCCATTCACATGCAGCACAATGTAAAGCCACACCTTGCTTCACCAGTGAGCCAAATGATTTCAATGTTCCTTTCCCACCAATCTGAAAAGACAGTAGTTTGGATGGCTCTCTCCCTGGTAAAAGAAGTGTCATTCTATGTGGGAAGGGAGGGTGGAAACAGCATTTTGAGCCTGTGCAAACGGAACAGTCTTGGGAGGACTTGCTGTATCCTTGGGAGGAAACACTTTTCTGCTGTAAAGAACTGTGGAAGTTACAATATGTGTCATTACCTGTGGCTGTGTAAGCCTTTTCCATCTTCCTGTGGGTGACCCACTGAAGAACCACTAGTGAGAGTCTTCCTGTAAAGTTCTTTCAATATAAGCTCATTTTGCTATGTTTTATACATAGAGTACCTTAATTTAGTCCCAAATGGGTGAGTTATCACAGCTTATTTAGACCTACATTAGAAAGTCTCAGTATTTATTTAGTTTTTCACCCCTACTTTCATTTCCTCAAGCAATCATTTATAAACCAGACCTCCAGTGATTTCTCATTGATCCATTGTAAGGCACTCAACACACATTCGCATGAACATTTCTTAATAGATTTATGCCAGTAAAAAAAAACCTCGAACCAAAGTTGTACCAATGCCATGATACACAAAGGAATTAATGTGTTATTTTAAGTTTAAAAAAAAACCCTTTGCAAGGAACAGATAAAATTACTGGAGCTCTGAAAATTAATTTCCTGTTTAGCAGTGAAATAATTGAAAGACCAAAGTTGCTCCTGAGATTGGAAGGCTGTCGGCAGGTTCTGTCTGTGAGCAGACTTTCATGCAAAACTCCCTACAGAGCCAGGTTTTTTTGTTACTTAGACAGTTTCCTACCAACAGAGATGTAGATTAATCACTAGAAGTGTACAATAAATAATAGAATGACTGGTATAATTGCCTGAAAGTGGATGGCTATTCTTAAATGATCACAGAGTTACAAACCTCCAAAGTACAACATTTCTGTATCTCTATCTTTGTGTGTAGAGCTTTGAAAACACTTGTTTCAACACTTCCATGGTCATTGTCCACCATCTGCCAGGTATCTAGAGCATTCCCAAAGGCTAAGAGGCATTAGTATGAGATTATGCATCATTCTGTAGGAACAGTAAGACAGGTATAACAAGAAATAAGTTCAACAAAGTTACACAGGAGAGACATTTTCTTTCTCCCCATTTGAAAATCTTCCTGCATTTAGAGCTAACCAATCTGGGATTGCTCCAGGTCCTTTAGACACATCTCCCTGTCTTGCATCTCTGAAAATTATACTTTTCTGCTTTGGTAGGTCACAGAATCACAGAATTGTAGTGGTTGGAAGGGACCTCAGAGATCATCGAGTCCAACCACAAAAAAAAAAAAAAAAAAAAAAAAAAAAAAACAAAAGCTAACCAATCTGGGATTGCTCCAGGTCCTTTAGACACATCTCCCTGTCTTGAATCTCTGAAAATTATACTTTTCTGCTTCGGTAGGTCCACTATTTATTATCTGTGTTATTAGAGGATATGGACCAGGCCTCATTAAGCACTGGGGACAGACAACATCAGTCAATGGTTCCCTAGCAAAAGAGCCAGCAAGCCAAGCCAGATGTAGAGACATGCAAAGGAATCTCAATTTCATCTCTTGCTTCTTCTCAGTTTTGCAATGGTGATTTTTGGCACTTATTATATTCTGAACAGTCTATGCACCTGACTTAAATGCTTGCTTCAGGAAGCACAAATTTTCCTGCATAACCATGGAGGGAAGACAGAAGTTTCTCCAGTGACAACGAAAAGCAGGATCCTAACTTTTTTTGTTTTGCCCTGTGGAACAAAGGCTGTCTCTCTGCAGCCTTGCAGTTCTTGCAGAAAGTGCAAGAACACTTTCTGAGTGTTCAGAAAGACTCACCAGACCAAACTACATCATACAAATAACTTTCTATCTTGTCTGCATCTTGGATTCCTAACTGTGAAGTGGAAATCCTACCCATTTTCCTCACAGAGTGATTGTGAACATAGACTGGGAACTATCTATATACAGTCATGATTGGACCACTGAAATATGCCTAATAAGCTCTTTTTCTCTCTCCAAATGTATGTATATTTGCTTTGCAGTATCTGAAATTAATTCTCTGTTATTGGACATAAAATATGATATTAGAAACTGTTCTGCTAAATTAAGGCTTATGACTTTCTAGAGAAAAAAAAAATTGAAATATTGAACTATTTTTTCTTGCAAAGAGTTGGGGGTTTTAGAAGCAAAAAGAAAATGTAGAAGAAATAACATAACCGAATCATTTCAGGTTCCTGCATCACATTTTTTCTCTGTTCAAAGCGGACAAGAACTACAAGAATGGATAAAGGAGTTCATCCATATAAGCCAGAAAGTGGAACTGACAATAAATGTGAAAGAAACAGATTATGCTCACCAGAGTGTTGAAGACAAGAAAGTGAAGATGGGCTATTGCCGAACGAGTACATCCTAAGTCAGGTAAATATGTGGCTTTAACTACAAAGTCAGGCAGAGGATAGCTCTTTAGAGGTTAATCATGTGCCCCTCCATTTTCTCTCTTCAAAAGACTTAACTAGCAAAGAGCATGCATCTTGAAAAGAGTTTACCCTTGCACATTCTTCTGCTTGTGTGTAGCCTCGTTATTTATAGTAAGTGTAGTCCCACGCGGTACGGGGTTTTTACAAGTTGAAGGCCTTTGCCTAAGGAATATCCTTTTCCTGGGGGTGTTGGCACATCAGTGCAAGGCCAGCTAAATTCACTCCCCGTAATTCAGTGTTTTGCCATTGATTTCAAGGGGAGGGAGCAAAGCTGTGGCTTGGATCTCTTTAAACAGCAGAGATCGAACAATCATGGTCTTTGCAGATTCAGAACAGGCGATACGGTGTTGAAAACAGTACAGAAAATAATCAAATACATAGCAAATAGATACTTAATACGCCTGAATGTGCACAATCACTTATTTTGTAAAGGTCTTGAGGTAGCTTCAGAGGGACAGTGAAAATATCTTTTAAGATCTGCTGGATGGCTGCATTTAAAAGAGATCATATAGATGCTGTAAATATTACTTACCCCTAGGTGTTTTTGCTAAGGTCTCAGGTCAGATCCTTTTCCATTGATAAGTGGTGTTCAATAACTTTGCTGCACTTACCCTGCTGAGGATCTGGACACTTGTGTGGAAAAACAAACAAGTCTGAAATGACTTGGCATTGGTAGTTTACAATTATTGGAGACAAGTGTTCAAGTTTCATGGTTTATAGACAGACAACAGGTCAAATTCTGCTTAGTGCTTTGAATATAGTGGATAAGACCAGCAAAGGGCACAATCTGATACTGCACAGTAGGGATTTGCAATGTACACCATTAATTTGTTTATGTGAATAAAATTATGTGCTGTGGCGACAGCACATTTGTGAAAATCTTACAAGTTCTTTAGAATATATGATGCTTATTCTTTATGAAAGGTAAAGTTGAAATTTATAGAAGACCCTTTCTCATGCCACTAAAATGTATAGTATTTTCAGGAAATTAGCATTTCAATTTGGTATGAAGTGACTAAAAATGATTAATTCACTTAAGAGGTGAGGCCTATGCCAAAAAAAAAGAAGAGCGGTAAAGATACAAACAATATCTTGACTTTTGGCCACACAGTTTGTATTCACTCCACATCTTCCTCAAATGTGCCTCCATTCTCTTCTCTACCCTTCCTGAAAAAGAAGAGTATTCAAGCGTTCCCCCTTTAAATGGCCTTCATAGAAATAGCTTACCTTCACAATGAATTGCTTAGTCTGAGTGACAAGTTTTAAAGGTTGGGCACAGCACCTTTCCATTCATTTGGATAGCACAATCCTTTTTATCAGCACCCTCCAGGCTCCCTCCACTCGCTGTGTGTGGGAGATAACAAATAGACCAAATTTTTATAAAGAATATTTTCTATTTAACAAGCCGTGGTATCTATCTGTTGTTAACCTCTTGAGCAATGAGAGAGACAGGATTACTCTATAGGTGGTGAAATAGCCATTAAGCTGATAAACCAAACTTCACTAGGATGTTTCAAATTTTCTTTTGTCAGCTGCCCAGGAAAGAACAGAGGGGGGTTGTTTTGAACTTGGAGGTGGATTCTCTTATCTGCTGCCCACCACTCCCTGTTCCAGCCATAGGAAATATGAGATGTGTGAGGTAGGCTTGAGTGTTTCATAAAGCCGACTCATAAAGACATTCTTTCTTAATGTTTTCTCGTGTGTTTCAAGAAAACTTTGGAGTTCGATGTATCAGTCTCTAACAATGATCTTCAACATCTTGAGGAAAAGTGAAGAATCCCCGTGACCGGGAACCAAACTCACAGGGCCAGTTTGTTTGTAGAAAGAGTCTGTGAAAGACAGGCTAAATGTCATGTTGCAGAGGGATCTGACTACTGTTTTCATTTCCATTTCCATATGCATATATTTATAGGCATAAATAAAATAAATAGCCTACTCAGTCTATTTACGCACAGTACTTTCCAGTTGATCTGTTGCCTTCTCTGCTGTTTTGAATGCCTGCAGGCCTTGCTACTTGAACTCTGACAACTGCTTTCCTATAGAAGACAGCTTTGCTCCTCATCCCCTCTGGGAGGTAGTTCTTAATTGAAATCAGATTTAAAAAAATAGTAGCAACTTGCTGGAAAAAAAGAAAAGTAGCTATTAATCACTGGCAGGAAGAAGAGATAATATCCTTTGAAGCCAATTTATCCTCTAAGTTACAGAGTAATGCACGTTTTATTTAGCTGTAATGTATTTGGGATCTTGAGTTTCTATCCGCGTGTCATAGCTGTATCACCTCCAGGCATCAGGGACTGTGAATGGGGGATTCAGCTCAATTTATAGTTCAGGCACCTGCTGATGTGAAGCTGTCATAAATCCCAACAAACAGTATACAATGGCTGAAGCTAGTCAGTCTACAAAGTGCAATTTCTTCCTCCTTTCACACGGAAACATCAATTGACATTAGATTAGCAAGTGTAGAGCTGAGTGAATAATTTATAATGAACAATTTGTCTAATTGTGTCTGCTTCCGTTATGAGCTGATCATGAAGAGCTGAGATTGGATGTCTGAAATGATTTGTGTATTTCTTCAAAACAAGTTTTCCATGTGAATGTTTTGTGAGTAATTCATTGTGAGTAGCTGAGCTTCAGAAGCGATGATGGTTGCTAAGTTATATAAGTCACTGGGATTGTTTGTGTTTCTCTAATTAGATTATTTGCAAGTCCAGACAAAGCACGGTGAATTTAAATTATTAGGACTGAAATATCATGGCAGTGGAATAAAAGCTGGAAAATATCTGAAGAGTTGAACTTAATATACTTGGAGTTAAAGCAAAACCATGGAAGTAACTGGCAAATTTATACAAAAGGGCCATACACATCACTATATTTACCTTTGTTTTCCATTGAGGATATTACTTAATGAAAATCTTTTTATTCTCCCAGGTCTAAAACAACTTCCTTTTACCATCTGCATTTAATTTCTGTGTTGTTCAGGGAGGGAGGGGGGGTGTCTTCCATTAATTAGCTGCTCATGTGTGGAGTTTGGCAAGGTCAGCCCCAGACAGCGACGTAAAATCCTGGGTGAAATGGTATTTAAATATTTCCACTGATTCACCTGCACTGTGATGTAATTCTTTGTTCTGAATACCTAAATTTTACAGGAGAATCAGATTTGGATCTAGTTTTGAAGTTGTTATGAGAAATAGTAAGATTTCTGAAAATAGAAAAAAAAAACAGTAAAGTAGAGCATGACTGAAGGCCAATGGAAATATTATTAGAGGTCCCTGCAGATCCCCAGTGTCCTGCGATGCCAGTGCTTGGGTGGGATTGACTGAGTCATGCCTGGATGATGCCAGTTTTGACAGGCATCTTTTATCCCATTGAATATATCAGAATTTTACACCTGAGCCTGCATGCTGTTTGATCACATTTACCTTTGTCTTGCGTGTTTTTTCTGCGTGGCTTTTTAGAAAGACCCTTCCTTCCTCATCTTGTTATTTCAGTGTTGTCCAATGGGTTGCACTGTGTCAAATATGCCCTCAGATTATTGATGAGGGACTTTTACAAGAATGCTGCTTTTCTGCACTATCCTAATATTGATAAAGGCTCTTCCTCAGCATTTGGGCATTGCCCCCCGTGTAATGTGTCAAATCCACAACAGCAAGACTTTTACTTGAGAAGTTTTGATGTACCCACAAACCATCATGGTCAGCTACTTACAGTACCACTGAGAGCAGATCACAATAAGCAAATTTTTCAGGTCACAGGTGTGCTCTGGGCACCTGAGTAGATATATTTTAACCTTAAATTATTTTAACCTTTTTTTTTTTCTTCATTTAAAAATCAAAACAAATCATACTTTCTTATGTCACAGGTGTCTTGTAAAGATCAATTAACATTTGCAAATGCCCAATAAAGGGCACCAATATGCCCAGGAAGAAATTAATGCTTCTGCCTTCAGAACAAAGTCTGAATTCCCTTTCAGTGAAAAAGGTTTGCATTGTTATGTCACAGGTGTCTTGTAAAGATCAATTAACGTTTCCAAATCCCAATATATAATAAAGGGCATCAATATGCCCAGGAAGAAATTAATGTTTCTGCCTTCAGAACAAAGTCTGAATTCCCTTTCAGTGAAAAAGGCTTGCACCAAATATTGCACCATGAAAAGAAAATTAAAAATTATTTGCAAATGCCCAATAAAGGGCACCAATATGCCCAGGAAGAAATTAATGCTTCTGCCTTCAGAACAAAGTCTGAATTCCCTTTCAGTGAAAAAGGTTTGCACCAAATATTGCACCGTGAAAAAAAAATTAAAAATTGAAGAGCTGCTCAGTGACTACTGCTCGCTGTTCAACCAAATAAAGCACATAACATATTACCTGGTCATGAGATTAAAAGCAGTGCTCCAGTGCATGAACACCAAAGAAATTAATGGTTTTGCAACCCAAATCATGTTCCTTTGCCGTACCCATGGTGTACGTAAAGGGTGTTGCCCTCTATCTTGAAAGGACTGTATCGGTGTAATTGTTATGGTTTGAGAAAACCCATAACAATTTGTTGTCATTCAGACAATTATTCTATCACCTGATGACCCCTCCCCACCCAGAAAGGGGAATCAAGGAACACAAAGAAACATGTGGGTTGAAATAATAATAGAATAAGACTAAATGATTAACAATAATACTAAAGAACCTGTATTAGTATATATTCTTAGTATATATAAGATATACAAGACTTATACTCAGCCAATTCTAGCAGTAGGGAGTATGTATTCTTAGTATATATAAGATATACAAGAGTTATACTCAGCCAATTCTAGCAGTAGGAAGCTGTGCACTCCCAGCAGTGGACAACAAATGTTGGACACTCTAGGAGCAATGGCTTCAGGAAGAAACAAATGCCTCAAGGGTCTGGCACCAGGGCAAGGGTTTCTCTCTGGATTGCAGCCATAAAGGGAGAGGGACCTATGCAGCAAACTTCTCAAATTTATATTGAATGTGACATTCATGGTATGAAATAATCCTGTTGGCCAGCCTGGGTCAAATGCCCACACTCTGCTCCTCCTCCTCCCTGCAGCTGGCAAGGCTCAAAAACGTTAAGACCTTTAATCCTACATAGCCTAGCTGGCTATAAAGTAAATATTTTAATGAATTCAGACACTAGAGTCTTCTAAAAGTGCAGTTTTCCCCAGCATTAGAAGAAAATTTAGTCCTGTGTTGCTCAACCAAGGACAATAATGAAATGAAGAAGGGAAGTGGAATGGTCAAGCGAAAGCAAAGTTTTTATTTGGTAAATATTTCATGGGGCTAAGAGGTATGTGAGTAATGGATGCTGACACTCAATATTTCACTTATGAAAGAACACAGCATTTAGCACTTTCAGACATGCCCTTCTTTGCTTTGGTCACAGCACTGTAGCAGCAGCGTTTCTTAAGAGCTGTAAAATGCAAAGATGGAAAGAAATGATAATTCACAGCTCCTCACACAGGAGGGTTTTGGAAAGAAACCTAAAATTTCATGGCATCAGCTGTTCCCTCTAGCCTACACCTGACTGATATAACATAGGTTTCCTTCCTCTCTATATAATTGCCTTTTTATCTGTGTTCTGAAACAGTTACTTGAGGGTTATTAGTCGTCAGGTATTTTTCCTATAGATTACTGCTCTGGTCACATCTATCTCCCCAGCTGGTGTTTAGAACTTTAAAGCAGAAATTTAGAAGAGGGAATACCATACCAGACAGTGCTAAAAATCACTAACTCTCCATGTGGTATCCAGAAGGTCTCTCAAATGAACCCTGTTATGTGACTCATATTCTACATTTTAGTTGTTTTGCTTTTTGTGCAGAGTTTCCAACCCCATCATTGCTGCCAGATAGCTAATATTCCAGGTTTGTCTTACTGGTATGCATTTCCAGTGTTGCCCAATTCCAAGATCATTAAATATTTGGAACTGAAGTACAGATAATTTGTGCTTCACACATGCAAATAGTTCTTTTGCTCCTTATAGAAGAAAAACAAAAAATCTGATTTATTTATTATTATTTCTGAAGTCCGTCATAGAGGCATCCACATGAACTGTGGTAAACAGATTTGCAAATCAGGAGTCCCGAGGAGTTTCTGCAAGATATATAGGAGCACAGGATAATGGGTTATGCCCTAAACAAATCCACCATTTTACTATTGGGTTTTGGCCCAGGCTGGAATGATCTTATATTCAGGGTGGAGATAACTGTGCCATAGCCCCATTAACACTGCTGGAGTGTAGCATGCGTTCACATGAAACAGAAATAGCACCTCCCAGAGCCATTCCAGCCAGCCCTCCTGCAAACATTGACTCTGGTAGGGCATCAGCTCTCCCCATGGAAGACAGAACTCATTCTGGGAATTTCCATGGCCAAGAGGGAATCCTGGCGAGTAAAGAGCACTCTCTGTAGCTTCGGTGCAGACTCTGAAGCCATAAAAACTGTAGCCACTCTTCTCAACATCCTCTGTGCACTCTTTTCTTCCATGTTGCATATGAACTCAGTTATGCTGGTATTCCACAAACCAGGAGGTACATTTCCATTTGTGCTGTGCACATTGCTACCTGGACGAGGTTCACCTGAGGCTGGGAGTAAGTCTGAGGTTTTTCACCTAGTTGGGGTGCTCACGTGAGGAGTTTAATTGGCTTGAGCTGTCTCTGAAGTTCATGCATATGAACCCAGAGAGATAGGTATTTCTCCACTTCTTAAGTGACGGGACAAGTGCCATAGTGTGTCTCCACATTTGCGGTAGACGTCTTGGTTAAATGTCTCGTGCTTGTGGGTATTTAATACATATGTGCTAGGAAAAAAGATTAATGAATTCTAGCAAAAACATTGAAACTCCATCATACGTACATTTGTAAACAATTTTTTCTTCTTAAATTTATATGAGAGAAACCTCAGTCCACAATATTTCACACAGCAAACTCGTCTCTTATCATAGTGTAGAATTGGTGGCAAAGACATTGTTTACTAGACTGAACACTTCCACACATTCATACCCAACTGAAATGTTGACCTTTACAATGAGAAATTGTGTGTTTTGCTTGCAAGATTTTCTCTTCTGTTTTAATATTGAAAGCTGGAAAAAGCACAGATGTAAATATGGAGCTAAATCTCTTGTCTGGTTATGAAGTAGTGTCACCCAGTCCAGGCACTAGAGCCACTCCAACACATGTGAGCTGCATGGCTGACTCCATGGCGGGGGGATGGGGAGGGGTCTTGGCATCATTAAAATGTCCTTTCTTTCATTTTCTGCACTCATTTCTCATAAATTTTTGTCATTTTAGCATGTAAGCCAGGCTGAGGCTAGTTTCTGCTATCAGTGGCTTGTTCCACCTCTATGTCTTTCATAACAGTTGTAAGTGGAAAATAATTTTTAAAATTATTCAAGTTGACAGGCAACGCTTTCTGCTAATCAAAACTGCATTAAAGTTCATTCCTTTCCACCTTTGGTGCTGGTGGCGTTTCAGGTTGATAGGAGCTTTGCATATAAACAGGCTTCAAAATTTAGATACAAGGTGGAAAGGCAGCAGTGCTGGATTCTTACAGGCAGGAGCTGGATTTCACTGACTCTTGGATGCATCCTTGCAGTGTTCGCTTGCATTATTATTTTTTTTTAGAAACATTGATTCAGTTAGAAAGCTCGAATCCATAGCACTGATCTGCCTGATCTCTGGAATTTAGCTTTATCCCTAAGCCTCCTTCTCAGAAGCAGAAAAATTTTAACAGTGTCTGTATGTGCATATGGTTGCCCCATTTCTTTAGTGGGTGCCTGGAGTTGTGGTAAGCAGACTGTGAGCAGCAGCTTCTTCATATATGCAGATTCATATACAGCATTAATAAAGAGGCAGTACAAAGGATCATTGCTGAGCCTCTGTTTGCTGTCCAATTCCTACCTAGTCCCTCTTGGAAGGAATTCTTCCACACTGAAGAATATTATTTTAATAGTACATCATCCTTGAAAAGGCTCTTGGGTCTTGCTGAATGCTCATTTACATTGCTTTAATCACTAGTACCTTAAAGACAAGGGCTTTAAGGGCACCTTTATGGAAGGATGACATGAGAGAAGATTCATGAGCTTACTGAAGGGCAGTGCTGGAGCAATGTCCAGGGAGCAAGTGGCACAAGACTCACAGCGTTTTCAAATCCTCTCCTCTGAGATTCATGAAGGAGTCAGCTTCGAAGGTTTTCCTTGACAGCGATATTTTGAAGCTAATAAAGGACATATGACAGGAAACCAAGCACAGGATTTGTAGCGTAAACTTACTAATTGGGGTGACTTCCTTCTGGCAGGCAAGATTTTCTGGATGATAATTCTGTTGAATTTTTACTGCTACCACTTTGATCTGAGATCTTTTCTTCAGAAATGGAAGGTCTTTTCATGTGTTTTTAGTTGGTTACTGGGGAAGTGAAGTACAATGTAGGCAAACACAAAGTCTTGAGTAACATCAGCAACCAGCAGAAATGTGAAAGTTCAAGTTTTTCTCAGGGCAAATAGATATATATACCTATGCCAAATGCATAGATATGAAGTAGTTTTTAATCAGTCCCTTTACTCACCTTGCAAAGCCCTGAATTAGTATCTATGCTCAGGTCTCATGCTGGGTGGAGGTGCAAGTTCAGGTCCTAGAGCAGCAGAGGTGAATTAACACAGTGCTCTACTTAGACTAATTAGCCTTGCCTCAAAGAGCAAGCCCACATTCTAGGTAGTGCAAAAATCCCTTAGCTAGCAATGACCGCCATACTTCCCCAGGTGGAGGCAGCAGATCTTGCCCTGAAGAAACCAGGGCTGATTACTAATGCTCTTTATCTCTCTTCTTCCTCACCTTGGAGTGAGAGGTGGGGGAGAGCCTCTGTTGTGTTGTCATTGGTCATCTCAGCTCAATCCGTGACATTGGGAAAAGAGACCAAGCCTTACCTCGCCACAACCTCCTCTCAGGTAGTTGCAGAGAGCAATAAGATCTTCCCTCGGCCTCCTTTTCTCCAGACTAAACAACCCCAGTTGTCTCAGCTGCTCTTCATAAGACTTATTCTCTAGACCCATCACCAGCTTTGTTGCCATTCTCTGAACATGCTCCAGCACCTCGTCGGCCTCCGTTTCTCCAGACTAAACAACCCCAGTTGTCTCAGCTGCTCTTCATAAGACTTATTCTCTAGACCCATCACCAGCTTTGTTGCCATTCTCTGAACATGCTCCAGCACCTCAATACCTTTCTTGTAGTGAGGGGCCCAAAACTGAACATAGTATTTGATGTGTGGCCTCACACATCAAATGTGCTGAGTACAGGGAGACAATCACTTCCCTAGTCCTGCTGGCCACACTATTTCTAAGACAAGCCAGGATGCTCTTGCCCTTCTTGGCCACCTGGGCACACTGCTGGTTTATATTCAGCCATGTTTCAGGAGTCCACTGTAACAGCAGCTATTAGAGAGAGAGTCAGAAAGTGAATGTTGCTTTTGAGATCTAATTAAAACTTTTCAGCTCCCTTCATAAAATATTCAGGAGAGTCTAACGGAGATATAAATCAAAATGCATTAGCAAACATTTTAGTGGTGACCACCTATGACCTGGCTGACTGTATCACTGATGTAATGGTGTGTCAAGGGGATGTTATCCCCTGGGGCTGCTCTGGCAATTGGCTTTGCACCTTGTTCTGAACATGTTTCCAGTGTGGTTTGGGTGGACACAGGCTCCTGTATTCAAAACTTGTGCTGATACAATATTGTCTTGTGAAATGGAGATGGCAGGTTGGCATTGCTGCCTGTTCTCCATGCTTTGGAGATATTCTCATCCCCACAAGTGCATACTGAGAGGGGGAACAAAGAGGGGCAAGTGGCACTGAGGACAGTGGCACCCCCATCAATTCCCAAAGCTGATCCTACAAACTCACAGAAGGCAATTTTAAAGAAAATCTTGCTTAGAAGTATATTTAAGTAGTAAATTTTTCAGGGAAATGGGCAGAACAAACATGCTTTTTCTGAACAGCAAAAATCAGAAATGTGTCAAATGCAGCCTGTTTTGGAATTTACATGGGTCTTCTAAGAATACCTGAGTACTTCCCAATCCCACCACAACTAAATCTTAAGAAAACCATCAGGAATTAAAAAAGCATAATTCCTTTTGTGCAGATGGGAAACGTGGTAAGTTAAATGTAAATTCCCTACAGCAAATTACTTCAAAATCATGCAGTAATATGTGTTATTTCACTAATATATTTATTACAGCTTGGTATTGAGTCCAGTGTACAACAGAGGTAGGAGGAAAATAAGATAATGCATGTGCAGACACAAAACACATTTCTTGCATCTAACTTTGCCTGTGTGCTTCAAACCCGAGTGGAGAGTCAGGAGAAGAGACCATTCCTACAGAAGTTGGCAACAAAAGTACCAGAGGGTATCTGCTGGCATTTTCTGATGTCAGCGCATGCTCAATAAGATCCACTGACATCATTTCATACTTCCAGGCGGTTTGGTTGGTTTGTGTTTAGGCTGAAGTTGCAGAGCCAGAAATGAAGTCAGTGTTCCCATCTGACTGTAGTTTATTTCTTGGATAAAGTACATTTCTTTCACTTATTTGCTGGAAAGATAAAACAACCGAGGATCATTTGGGAATCTTTTTTTTTTTCAAGCTGCTTTTATAGCTATCAGGGGCTTTCTTGATGGTAAGGTATTGATTTGTGTGACATGAAGTGATAGCCTGCTGCAAAGCAACAGCACCATTCTTTCAATGCAAAAGCTAATTTAATATTGATCTTTCACTTATAAAATGCAAGGATAATTCTTTTAGTAAAAACACCTTGCATCAGGGCTCCTGCGGCTTTCCCAATTCAATCTGAATTTCTGAGCACCAAAGAAATCTCATTATTGAGAAGTAAAATAGCAGCTCCCTCAGCAGAAAGGTCACAGAAGTGTGAAATAGCCTTTGTACTGTATTCAGCAGCAGCTCTTGAATATACGTATTACTCATCCATGAGGCTCATGATGTTTAAATGCCATCTACAACAGTGCTCCTTCCCTGACAGGCATTTTGCTTCTTCCCCTTTTTGCCTTTAATAAAGCAAAGATTAAATGGTTTACAAGAGCTATTACTTCGAAAGTCACGTTTCGTCCACGTGTCCCTTGCAATTACACAGGGAATATGTCTTCTATTAGAATACTTCACTCAGTGGGTTTGGATGTTTAGGTTTCAGCAAGCCAAAAAGTGTTTAAACGTGTCTCTGAACTTTGAGGTTTTTTTCCTGATACTATACCAGTCGTCTTAGCTTTCCACCCATCCCCACTTCCCTTTCAGCCAAACCCATTCATTTTTATTTTCTTTGGTTCTGTCATTTCTTTCCCTCAATTTCCTCCGATTTGCCTTTTGACCTGTCTCACGCTGTACTGCAATTAGATCTTTCTTTTTTCTGCACTCCAGCAACATCCCACACTTAGTTTGATCATGAAAATCAGAGGAGTTTAAAGATGCTGCTTTGGTTTTAATCTCAGCCTAATTTGGGTTGGGCTTGTTTTTAAATAAAGACTTGTAGAAAGGGTAAAAATGGTATTAAATGAGCTTTTTTCCAAGGCTTTTAGGTTTCTTGCCCTTCAGAAAAAAGAATGTTACATAGGCAGCCTAGCATAAGGAGACTCAGAGTAAATGGATGGGGAATTCCTGAAAACAGTAGAACAAAGGTAATGGGAGATTACTTCAAAGGAAATCTGGGAAAAAGAGAAAAACCACAGGGATCTATATACCTGAGGTGACATACTCCATGAGATCTGTTCTTACATGCTTGCAGTTCTATAGAAAAAGGATTTTGCAACTGATATATGCACACAGGGAGACCACTGTCTAGGGTTTATTCAGAGACTCCTGATGGGGAAGAGGAAAGAGTATTTTGCTGAAATGGGTCAGTATTTATGGACTATGCAGAAATACCTGTTTCAAGTATTGGAGAATATCTGTTGCATTGGAGGCAGGGCTCAGTAAGGGAGATGGCATGAGTAAAGTGGAAAGAAACTATAAAAGTAATGATAAGCAGTTCACTGACAAAAGTTTGGTGAATGGAGGAAATTATGATCAAAAATGTCAATATTTTAGAGATTAAGGAGCTATCTGAAAAGCCTTGGCCTTAATGTGGCAGCCTTGTACTTCTATTCACACTACCTAAGCGTGAGGGGGAAAAAGCATTGATAAATAACATGTAATTGATACGGAAAGTCTATACTGAACCTGTAAGAACATCCACAGAGGACAAGATGATTGCACCATTGTGCAGAGCGATACTGCAGGCAAGTTGCATTTCTTATAGGAAGAGAGCCCAAAGGTTCTTTCTTTGACTTCTGGCTCTCAGAAAAACTTTGCTTTTATTTTCTGTGTTGGACTGACCCGCCTTTCAAGCTCTGCGTCCTTCACCTGGTAAAAAACTCTCCTTACAGACATGTCCACAGTAGTCGGTGGTGCCTCTGCCAACCCAGCCATCGGAACAGGCTGGAGCAGCAGCTGTCTCTAACTAGTACACACGGTTCATCCTTCTGTTGTGTGTGTCTTGCTCTTTGATGCTATGGAAATACATTAATTTATGCTTTGCACCTACATCCCAGATGATCATGGTTGTATTTTTAGGCAAACAAAATGAAGGGAGGGAGGGTATGTGCTTTTGGAGGACGCTGTAGTTCAGCAGTTGATAAGAGGAATTAGAAAATGCTTTTTGTTCTGAGCAGTTGCAAGCATAAAAGCTATGATGATATATATATATATACATGAAGTGTGAGCCTTATTCAGGTCCTGGACACCAAATTCAGACTCTGTCAGAGATATCTGAGTGCTTTCCCCCACTCTCTATCCCTCCCCCATGTGAACACACACACACATACTCACTTTATCTGTCTCTTTCAGGCTCCCACAGATCTTTGAAGGCCTGTGCTTCTCGATGGTGGACAGAGCCATGACACAGAACTGACACCAAAACTGTTTTGCCACCTGCAAACACGTTCAATGTGTTGAGTTACAATTTCTTACCTTTTGCTGCTCAATGCTGCTCGCTGAAGTGTGCACAAGCACTTACCCTTTATAGGGTGTATTTCTGCTAAGAATGCAGACACATTCAGGGGAAAATATTGTATTGTTAGTGATTTGTTATAGGTTTTTCCCTTCATAAAGATATTTTTCTGGCAGGAGATGATGCAGTGACACCCCTCTCCACATACTCCTTCCTGAAAAGTCTGTGCAGAGACTGTGTCTTTGTGTTCAGGAAAAGCGTTGGCAGGGTTTGAAATCATGAATGAGGTCACAGCAGTTTTCCCTGTGGGTCAGTGAGGCTGAACTGGGAAACAATATGCAGATGCCTTCTAGGAAGAGCAAAAAAAAAAAGTGCTTTGAATCCAGTGTCTCCAAACAGGATCGAGGAAACAGTTTGTTCTCTGGCCTGATATGGCAAAAAAAATCATTTATGCCAAAAGCTCCGGGTAAAATTTGTCTTTTGTGCTTTGCTTTTCTGATTTATAGTGTCAGACAAGGCCATGTGTGATCTCCCATTAGTGGAGAGATGAACTAGATGATCTCATGAATTTATTTTTTTTAGCTCTATTTGGATTCTGTTGTGAATACTGTATTACAGCAAAACCGATTTTACAGCTAAAGTACGTATCTGCACACAGAAAAAAGCTTTGCTTGTGTTTAGTTTTCTTATTTTTACATTGTAGTGAAATCACAGCTTTGGTCTTATGGCACAAGGAGGTGATTTATTACATAGCAAGAATAAAGTTTCTGGATGATATTAGTCTTTTTCTATAAAAAGGGTATAAACATCTTTTGCCCTTCATAGGAGCTAATATGGAGCATACATGTTAAGGGCAATGCAAAACTTGAGTTGTTCAGCTGTTGACATGATGTTCAAATCCCAGCTGACAAGCTCCATTTTCTGATTCGGTGGCAATCTCCGACAGGATTCACAAGATGGACAGTGACAAAAAGGGAAAAAAAAAAAAATCCTGACAATTTATCCCATAAATGCCACCTGCAATCCCAGAAAGCGGAGGAGGAATGAAGCCATAAATAGCAAGAAAGATTTGTCAGGCTGTGTAAGATCAGAGCATTGATTCAGCCTTGATTGGACTCCCTACCGCTGTCCTTTTGTTATTTATGTCAGGTTAACCTCTCACTTTCAGCAATGACATCTGTTCCCCATCTACTCATTTCAGGGAACATACTGCGGTTTCCATTTTGTCAGCTGGTTTTCCTTCTACTGATTACTTTGGAGCGAAGCTGCTGGGGTGGTTTTTATTTAAATAATGCCTAATTCAAAATGAATGTGCTCGCTTTGAGATAGGACATGTGATAAGACGTGGTACATTCCATGAAACCTACCAACCATGTTCAAGATGAAATGAAAACTATGAGGACCTAACGGAGAGGTTTACAGAAGGCAAAAGGCAGAGGAAAGAACAGGCCAAGCACAGGGGTGGAAACTCCCAGATCTCTGGGCAGGGCTGTTTTGTAAGAAGGAAATGTAATCATCAAATACCCTGCAGTTGCACATGATACGCAGGTGAAGTGCCACCAACAGGAGCTCTTACCTCAGCGTGTGAGCAGGTGCATAGGTCCACTTGTGGCTAGAAGTCTGCTTCTACTCACCAGTTAGTCCAAAAAAAGTCTGACAGCTTTATTTCTGAATTTAGATCGGTTGTTTTCAGTTTGAGTGAGGTCTGTTTTCAAAGGAAACCTTTGTAAGATGTTTTGGGGATTTTTCTTCTCTCCTCTCCTGCCCGTGTTGGTTGTGCAATGCTTCTCTTTGGCTTGTACCCCGCAGCTCCTGCACAAAACCCCTCACATTTCTTGAGCAACACTGGCAGGGAAGAAACCTTCCTGTGCAGCAAACTGTGCTCATGGAAAAGCATTATGTATTTTCTGCTAGAGATATTCCTCCTCGTACCTCTATGCTTATTTACTAAACAAACTGCTCTGCTGGGTTTGCATAGAGGCATATCCCTGACTCAGAGGCTTTTTTTTCTTGCCTCTTTTGTCTGTATTCCTTTCTCTGTTCCTAAATTGTAACGACAGACTAGAGCTTCACGCAGAAGTTGCAAGCTTGATATGAGAGTAATTTTGTGAAAATCAGTGATTATGAATTATGCAGGAGTCTAGCTAGTATCAAGTACTATATTTCTTTAAAAATGCTTGAATCTCCAGTTTTAATCTTTAACTCAGGGTTACTGGTTTCAAGGGGGAAAAAAAAAAGGTAGTATTTTAAATACTTTTTGACATACAGCGCTTGCAGTGCTGTAAATTTAATTCTGGTGTTGATTCTGGCTAAGGTCACTTTACCTCTTTATTCTGGAATCCTCCAGGGCAGGTATTTCATTGCAGTTTGTACATGATTTATGTAGTCTACCTATTCAAATTCCTAGCTGCGCAGGACAGCATGTCTCATCTGATGCCAAGTATATTGTTAGTACTTAAAGAACAATAATAATGATTCTACCTTGAAGGAGAAAAGAACCATATGAGCAAGGTAAGAGACTTAATAATCAGGAAAATCTTATCTCTGAAAAAAATATGAGGCTGCTTCCTTACCCAGAGAGATCAGTAAAAAGCAAGAAAATCTAAAGTACATTACTGTATTATCTCCATATAGACTGCTTTAGCAATCTCCCCCACCACCACTTTCTTCCCTGATAGTGTTTGAATTTGCCTGTGTTCTAGAATTTGCCAATTCTAGGTTGTCTACTGTTAGAAAACATTGCTGCTCAGGGAGATTAGCATTACAAAAGCAGACTAAGAAACTTGGTGGAATGTCTCTAACTCTTGAGACAGGAAGATTTTAAAAACAATTCCTGCTATCCCATTATATATGTTGTTAAATCAACAAGGCCATGTGATTAACTCCCAGACTGAAAGCTTTTAAAATAATCCCTACCATTTCATATGGAAGCTTGTCTTCAAAGTATTCTGCAAACTTTAACTAATCCTCAGAACTTCCTTTAAAGAAGAGTTTTAACTCTTGTTTAAAGATAAGAGAACTATGGTCCAGAAAAGCAATTTACTGAAAGTCAGAGGAAACGGAGTCAAAGCTATGTCTGTGACCAGCAGTGCTGCTTTCTGTGGTCAGTCCTTGGGGCAATTGCCTGCAATTGATCTCAATATGAACAAAGGATTTAGGACTGTCCCAATGTCCCCCATTTCTGGGATGCTCTATTATTATGAACGTCTTGAATCTTCATCTTGGTCCCAAGTTGTTTTCAGTATTTTTTTTGCAGTGTTTTCCAAATTTAGAGAAAGCAAGACGCACAGGTCTTGCAGAGTTTTGACCATCCGCGCTCCCCTCTCCCCCCACCCCAAGATTAAGAAAAAATAAATTATTAATATGTACAAAGGGATCCTTCCCCTTGTATGTGTTTCCAGTTAAAGGACAGTCTGAGTTGAATGACTGTGTTTAATGGCTGCCACTGGATCTACCTGAGTCACTGTATTGTATAATATTTCTCTAGTGTATTGCAGAAGGCATTAAACATCGTTGAATACATGTTAAGAAAAACATTTTCAGACATAATTACACAAAAAGACTTCTGTGAATGCTTCATTTGGGTGGGAAGTGTGTGTGTGTGTGTGCATGTGCATGTACGTCTGTTTTAAAAGAATATAGTGAGAATATATGCTCATATAACATGTTAAAGATAATTTTCTAGATTGCCAGATCACAATTTTCCTCTGGCTTCTTCAATGTCTAATACTCTCAGCTGCTCCCAGTGATTTTCCCAATGAAACACATGTGTTTATGTGACACTCATACCATGATATCTCGATTTATAAATGTTCAACACGTTCACAAGTAGACAGTCTCCTCGTGAAAAAGTTCAAAATAATGTCCAGGCATTTTTGCCCCATTTAGATCTCCAGTTACCTATTGAAATTAATGGGTGATTAGGTATCAAAATAGAAAACTGAGACTATTTTACCCAGTTACAACTGAAAAAAGCATGGATAAGGACCAATCAAGAATGAAAATGCTCTTTATTTGAGCTGGGATTGTTCAGCCTGGAGAAGAGAAGGCTCCGGGGAGACCTTATAGCGGCCTTTCAATACCTGAAGGGTGCCTATAGAAGAGCTGGGGAGGGACTCTTTGCCAGGAGGTGTAATGATAGGACAAGGGGAAACGGTTTTAAATTGGAAGAAAAAAGATTCAGATTAGATCTCAGGAAGAAATTTTTTACTATGAGGGTGGTGAGGCACTGGAACAGGTTGCCCAGGGAAGCTGTGGATGCCCCATCCCTGGAAGTGTTCAAGGCCAGGCTGGATGTGGCCTTGAGCAACCTGCTCTAGTGGGAGGTGTCCCTGCCCAGGGCAGGGGGGTTGGAACTCGATGATCTTTGAGGTCCCTTCCAACCCAAACCATTCTATGATTCTATGATTCTATGTTTTGACTGCAGGTTTTCAGTCTTATAGTGTAAGAAAAATCTTGACTATATTGTCACAAATCAGGGATAAATTAATTTCAAAACTATCACACCCCATTATCAGTTGTCTTAGGGAATGCCCCATTACCCCCAGTTCTGGGATGCTCTTTTATCCTGACTATCTTGAGTCTTGGTCCCAGGTGCCCCCTGGTTTCACTATTGGTTTTGCACTTTTTTCCAAAATTAGAGAAAGCAAGACACACAGGTCCTGCAGAATTTTTATTTCCCCCTGGAAAGTTATAAAAACTTTAAAAAACTAATGCTATTAGACCAATGCTAGGACTACTGTAACCCAAATTAGCTTCAGCCCTGTACGATACACCAATTAGCAATGACATAAAGAGGAACAATAACTAGGTATGCCATTATTCTGCCAATCTTTACAATCTCTTTTATGTGGAATTCTACTTCAAAGTGCCTTTCTTGTTTGTTGCAAGATCACTTACATAAGCAACTAGCAGACGTGACTAAAAATAAGTGTTTTGTTATTGCTTCATGCCTGTGTCCTCAGCTACCGAGAATCTTTTATTCCTATTATCCCTGGCTGTTCTACAGACTGACGCTATATATATATGCTCCCTATGTATTTTTATTAATTTATTGCTTTATTTTTAATTTTTTCTCCTCTTGTGCACCTCATTTTTTCCGTCATCTCCGTCATAAGTTTTAAGGGGTGAATAAGGACTGGACAGGTGGGGTTTAAACCACTTCTTTTATTCCCAGTGGTGCTGGTTTTAAATGCAAATTAGTATTACTTTAGGGTAACTCAGACCTAGCTGCTCAGTCTACAGGGTTTGTTCTCACAGCCTGAGAACTTCATGCTGTAAAAAACTGTCCCTCTGGTTAAGCTGCCTCCCACATCAGGAAGAGACTGGAATTCTAGCTTCCTACTCCTACATAGGGAACTTGCAAGTTCCTACAAGGGAACTTGCTGTTTGTTTTGTTTGCAGAGGGGCATATAAGGATTAAGTCCCCTGACGTGAACAGTTTTTTGCTGGTGTATGCTCCTGTGTGCACTGATGCTAGAAGAGAATAAGCTCTGGTAATTCTCCTATTATATGACCTCATTTTGCTAATGTATTAGCCGAATCTGGTATGAAACAGAGCACTAAAATAAAGGCAAAACATGTATTTCACTAAAAGAGATGTTTAGGCTGCTGCCAAAAGAAGAGCTGAGAAAAATGAAGCTTTACAACTGTAGATATGCCCATGAAAGATGCACGCATATTGAAGTGTCATCTTGTCTTTAAGTGTATTACCTTGGTATATTTGTTTGTCCTTGAATGCTGACATTGAGATATAAAGCTACTAGAAAAATCAATCGCTAGCAGAACGAACTACTGCAAGTACCACCTGTCTCTGCTTTCAATGCGCAACCTTAATCTGGAACCTTTTATAGTAGTCGGGTTATCTGCAAATACTGCACAGCTTAAGTTAATTGTCTACGAGTGCCTCTTCTCTAAGTATGTGTCAGGCATTTTAAAGCACTACCAAGGATTAGTCATGTCAGAGGTGTGAAATTCAATATTCATTGGCGTACTTGCAGGAGGCCTCCACAAGAGCAGTTGTATCTACTTACGGCAACCTGTCATTTATTGGCATCGGCAACATTTTGCAAGAATAAGCAAGCTGGAGAAAAAGCAGCCCTTTGTAAGAAGAAATTGCGACGGAATTGATGTTGTGAGTACCATTGCAGGACTTTGACACAATAAATCATTCAACTTCTATGAATGTAAAAAATGAAAAAGGAAAGTCTTTCTGTTGGGAATTAGCACCAGTTACAATTTCCAACTGCACGGCTAGCCTCTGCCTGTCATCGCAGCACTGTATCTCTGCCTAGTACCCTGTTTAAAAGCTCTCAGCTGAATGCTAATGACCATGACTTGAATGAACAGGCAGAACAAACAAGGTTAACTTTGATAGTTCTTCCTAATGCATTTTTAAAGCTGGGTTCAGGAAGAGTGTCTGCATGACAAAAAAAGGCCATGATGTCAAAAAACACATGACCAAACTCATAATTTTCTTTTATGAAGCCTAATATCACAAATGTAGTGCAAGGTCCTGTTGGGTTAGGTGCTCTACATGAAAGAAGAGACTCTCTCTGCCCTAAATAAAAGTCAAGCTAAAGAGAAAAAGAAATGGAGGAGGGGGAGACAGAAAAAAAATCAGGTGATTAATCCAGTGGAGTCAGTAACAGAGCCACAGCATCATTTCAGTCTTAAATTCCTGACCAGATTTGCAAACTCATTTACTTTAATTATACCCTGAAATGGTTCCAGACAAAGGCTTTCAAATAAGTTTGAACTATGTAAGAAAATTTACCAAGAGGGTGGCAAAGAGGTTGAGGTGTTAATCCAGGTAACATCTGGAACTAAATCTAAAAGGAATTCTACATGTTGCTTTATTTGCAAAATAATACTTTATGGCTGTGCTTATGCCTAGCACTCTGAAGGGTTTGGTGACCTTTTATGAACCTTCCAGGCATATACTTTTCACCATCACTATTGTCTTTGAGACTACACATATATTAATAGAATGGACAAAGTTGAAAGTGAATGAAAATATCTGGTGTTGTAAAGGCTAGGAGATTTAACAGAACTACATGAGAAAGAGGTGGGAGTTCCCCTTTAAGTTAATTCAGCACTGAGCAATTGATATTTCCTTTTGAACGAACTTTTGAACATTTCCATCTCTGCTCCAAAATGCATGGTGCTCTGGGACTCAGAAATCCTTTTCCTTAGCCTGCCAGTGATCTGCGCTGTGACCTTAGTCAAACAGTTTCATTTTGCTTTATGTATATAAGTATATTTTACTGGTATGACATTGAAGGACAAAGGTAGTATATGAAAGCAAGGTATTACTACTGCTAGCCAGTTCCACTTCACTAGATCAGGTGTGAGGCAGAAAGGAATTCAGCAGGTTTGTCTTTCTCTGTGTCTGCTAAGAATAATTGATTAAAATTTCTTCTATAATGTCCAATGTAACTCAGTAACACATCTAGGATGCACTTAAATATGAGTAGCAGCCAAACCACCAATTTGTAGGTGTTTATTTTGGGGTAACAGATTTCTTAACAAAGGAGAAAAGTGGTCGGTATAAACTTTGGAAGTACATTTGGAGAAAACTAGGAAAATTATATCCCTTCCCCAGCAAGAGGTATGGCAATTTAATTAGTATTTCTCCAAGAATGGCTTCAAATGTTGATGCAATTTCACAGAAACATCAGCTATTTACATTCCAGGTCATTTCCAGCTACTCTGGTTCCATCTAGATCAATTCTGTAAGCTCATGAAAATATAAATATTGGATTTTAGCCTAACGCTAGAGAAACATATGGGTCATTAAGTGTAATTCAGGCCTTGCAGGCTATTTGCTGACTCTCCTGAATAAAAGCAAAAGCATTTCTCCCTCTCAAAAAGAAATGCTCTATTTCGTTTTGCAAGTTGGGAAGGTGGGGAGCGATCAGTCTTTTTTTAATGCTAGGATGCATTCAGAAGACAGAAACCAACAAAATTCACCCATAGAGATTTGGGCTCTCCTTGCTCAGTCCATTTTTCAAAAAAGAGATTGGCAATGGAGGTCAGAAACAGTAAAGTTGTTATTTATTACTTGTTGTGCAGTAAACCTTAGGAGCCTGAAGAAGGACCAGGTACACAACTGCATGCTTGGGACTTGCCATGCACCCCCCTAACCCTGCTGGGAAGAATATGCTTGGGTGTTTTTTTTTCTTTAGGTAATTTTCTTAAGGGTCTGTCAGTCAGGTTCCGCAGGACTCTAGGAAATTTGGTAGGTGTCTCTAAAATCTCTTCTGGTAATAAATAGTCCCAGATATGACTTGTAAGAAGGAATGGCTGCGTATTTTATTATATTATGATTTTTTTCAGGGAATATTAGGAAATAAGAGCTGTCCTGCAGCTCAGGAAGTTGTGTTTGTCATTTTTATGTCCTAAGCAATCTCAGTTCTTCAACTGCCTTTTAAAATATCAGCAGCCCACAAGCCTAAGCCACCCTTCTGTTTTTAACAGGATTATGCTCCCAAGGCATGAATAACTTACAAAAATGACAAAAGTATTTCAAAATTATTTAAGAGAAGGGCATAATAAAACTGTCTCACATTCTGAAAATATCTTCCCCCTGCCTCTGGGAAGGAAGCTGTCAACAGTGTTTAATGCTACCACAGTGCCCGTGCAGACAGAGTACCTCGAGGTGTTGATGGTTTAGCACAGTGCCTGATTTATTGCAACAGGTTTTCTGAGGGTCTGCAAGAAGCAGGCGATGGCCACCTTGTCAGCGGGATGTGGGTCTGAGACTCTGCCCTGCTGCCAGCTTAGCCCTACACCCGTGATGTAGGGCATTGTCAGAGCACCCCTTGATGTGTGCATTTGTCAGAGCTTTAACCTTCCTTTCCCTTGTAAGGTTTGGGGGAACTGATGTGCTACTGCTGAGTAGGTTGGGGAATTTTTTTTTCTATTTCTTCTGTCTTTCTGAGCCTAGATACACAAAATGAAAACGGACTGAATGGAAGAAAAAGCAGGTGTCAGGTCTTCAACATTTCCCAACACCTGCAGGAGAAATTTCTTCCACAAATTAATGGAGCCACGAGCTCAGAGGCTGCCATGAAACCATTAATCTCTGGCAGAAGCTTTCCCGATATGTTTACACTTTGCACTGTTAAAAATTAATGCCATACTCCAAATGATGACTGTGCATCACCCACTGAGGGAATGAAGTGATGATTAGAATGACAGATGTGAAGTATCAATCTCCTGATTATTTTTAATTACATTTACAAGAAAAGCAAGCCAAGGGCGGTTTAATCTGCTTTACCTTTTTCTTAGTGATTTATAAACTATCAGCTAGGTAGGTCTATACTGGAGACATGTTGTCTTTCCAGCTTAATTTCTTTATTGATGTTAATGTTATTTATAGGGGCAATCGCACATCCTTAGAAAATTATTTGGGTCAGCTGAAAAACTAATTTTGGTTAAACTGCTTTCCAATTACAAAAGTCATAAATGAAGTGATTTGAAGCAGAGGCTTTGCTCACAGTTATGTCTTAAGTAATGTGGTGACACAAATACTGTTTTATACTTCATTAACAGGCAATTAATAATCCATGGTAGACATAGTGCATGTCCTGTTGGAGTTCAGTTGTGAAATGAAGTGTTTCCTTTCATTTAGTTTGTCAGCTTCTGTGAAAACATAAAAGATCAAGACTCCTCCAAATTCTGGTCCTGGCACCTCTAAAAAAACCGTAGATCTCAGGCTTCATGGTGCATGGAAACACTATCCTCTATAGGTTTCTCTTTCAATACTTTTTTTTTCTCTTTTCAAGAACAAAGCCAGGTTTTTTAGCTCCTGACTGAAAGCCTTGATTTAGCCTTTTTAAATCAAAGGGCAGACCTATCTGCTGGTGTGTGTCCCAGGTAACAGTGATAATTTCAGGTATTGTAGACTCCATAAAGAATAGCCTTACAGCTGAACATGAAGTGAAAAAAAAAACATACCAGAAAAATTTAGAAGAATTTATCTATTCATGCAGCAGGAGACAGCATATGAGGAAACGTGTAGCTACTCCTGATTTTATGCACCGGCATTAAGGTACAGATTAAGTAAGATAAACATTTGTGCTTACATTTAAAATGCTTAAGGTTTTCAGACATTGTGGTCATAAGTGTGCTGTTAGTGTCGAGAGAGACAATTACACCGTGATCAATAGATAGTAATCAGGTTATATACACAGAACTATGGGATTCTAGGGAAAAGAATGATTGTATCTCTCTTTATTAGTGGTATAAAAAACCCCACAAAGGTCTGCAACTATTTCATTCTTCCACGTCAGAGTGTGGGAATGAAACTGGTTGCAGCAGAACCAGAGAGTACTCTTTTCATTAACCCAGCACACATCTAATTTCAGTGAGAATAAAGCTGTCCATGTTACCAGAAGGGTACAAAATGAGAACTCACGAGAAAATAATCTAGTAGCTCAGTCTCTTTTCCTCTTCTTTAAATTCTGAAATTTCATATCTGTGGTGCGCTTAAAGAGAATATAGATAGGTGCATATTTTGTATGTTTATAAAAAGAAGCTGAAACAGAATAAACCCATGTGTGAGAGAGCTCATTCTGATATCAGAGCACAGGTAAAATGTTTTTGATACTGGGGGGCTAACAGTCTGATATTGAGGGGAGTCTCCATTAACATATTGTTTCTAGCTGCTTAAAAGTTTGGAACATTTTGACTATTTGTGCCAAAATAGTCAGCCTCAACTAAATTTATCTGCAGGGGAAGGACAAGATATGGACCCAGAACATTTCAGCCAAAACTATTGATCTCTTTCCAAGGAAATTGTTGTTTCAGTCATGGCACCATTACAGTTACTGAGCAATATTGCTTGGGAAAGCACTAATCGTTTGTAAGTACCAGATAATCACGGATGGCACCTGCACTTCTCCTCATCTGTCTGTTAGCAGACAGCAGACTGAGTGGAAGTAATCAGTGATTGTCCAGCTGACAGAGATGAGAGAGACATTGCACTGACACTCATGGACAAAGAGCCAGCTTATTTTCTTAAAAAAAAACCCCAACGAACTACCTATAACCTTCTGAGTAGAGCAATGCTCATACTCAAGCAGGATGATAGGTCTCTGTTCAGGCAGCAGTAGGGGTCTTGGGTGCAGGGGTCCCCACAGCAGATCTTCAACTGGGCTTGGTGAGACCCCTGAACCGCAAAGTACTTACATCCAGCCATCCCACTGTCACTGGGGACCTCCCCAGCCCATGCATGATCCATGGCTACCTATCTTCTTAAAATACATACAAAACATGTCCTGGCTGTCTCACATGGGTACCAAATCCTGTCCTGTGCAGCCGTTTCTACATCTTTTCTCCTGACTATATGCAAGTATTTTATCTGTGTACATTGTGGTGAGCACTGCAGCAGGAACTGACTTGGGGAGGGCAACACTGCAACAGAAAAAAATCCTTCACCCAGCACAGGAGCCAACACACAGAGATATACAAACAGTGTGGATGGCCACCCTGTATGGCACAGGTGGCCTGGGGCAGTCTGTATAATTGCCTGAAACTCTCACCTGGAGAGCTGAAAAGTTTCAGCACATTTTTCAGGGCCCTATGGGCATTAACAAGTCTTAATGGCCTTAATAGCTTCACCTGGGACCTCCATCCACACCCTCCACCCAGAAGCCTTATTTAAGCTCTGCCTTGGGCCTTCTGTCCTAGCCTGAGCTTTGTTGTAGGTGTGGTTGTCTCCTATACCGTTGCCCTGGATAGATCCTGTGCCTTTGCTGTTGGTGGTGTGCCTCCTGGGCAGATCCCATCATGTGGACTTGTCTACAGTCTTGTTTCTGGACCCATTTCCTTTGCTCCTAGCTGAATTCCCTGAACCGAGTCCATCCTTGCCTTTTCAGTGCCTGGGGCTGTCAGTGGACCTGGTTACCAGCACCTAGCTCTGGCTGGTGTCCTCAGCTTCTGTAGGACTGTGCCCATCATTGAGAGTTCATCCTGTGCTGGGCTTGCCCTTGACTGCTGGCTTACCTTCCCTTGAGGAGCAGCTCACTACTGCAAGTGTCCTGATGCCTGCAAAGGTAAGCCCAAACATGGCTTGAGCTATGGGTTAGCAGTGTGAAGACCTACAGGCGCTTTGCGCTTTTAACACTTCTGTAGTTGTTTGATAAAGTGGCTGATAAGTGTTTGTGAGGCTTTGTATGGTACAAGGACAGATGTGTGCTATGGAATTTGTGGTCAGTTCTCAGTTTCTCTATCAGTGTAACTATGTTTGTGGCTAATATGAAAATGAGGATGTGTTGCATAGACTATCTTTAGACCGACCTCTTAATTAGAAATGGACAAACTTTCCTGCCATACTCTCCTGGTATTAACTCCAGGAAGCAGCACAGGTTGCAAGGCTAGGTGAGGCTTGCATCTGGGCTAGTACCTGGCATGTCACTGCACCTGAGTGACTTCCTTCACCCCTGAACCTTGGCTGTGCAGGGCAGAAAGCAATGAGCTGGATGCTAAGGGACACAGCTGGCACCTGGGGCAGAAGTTGTGGTTTGAGGCAGCAAGAACAGAGATTGCTCTGGGCAGAGGCAGGCACAAGATCAAAGCCAGGGAGCAGGCTGCTGGGACTCGCTGAACATGGATCTTGTGGTGAGGAACTCCTATTATGGTAGGAAAGAGTCCAGACAAGTCAGAGAAGGGCAATGGGGAAGATCAGGTATTGCTTAATTAAGCATGGAAGGTCAAAACTAAGAAAGAAGGAAGCCTGAAGAAGTGGGAGCAGAAGAGCAAGTGTGTTTATAGGCAAAGGGGTGCAGAATGGATAGGATGTGAAGTCAAATAGGGTCAGAATTTGATTCCTTCCTGTGTGAGCTCATGTAAGCTCTTTTTTTCAAAGTGGCTGGTATTGAAAAAGTACTGTCTGTCCCAGGTTAGACTTCTAAATTTATTTTTTCCTTAGCTATCTATATGAAGCCTGAGGTTAAAATTACTTTTGCAGCAGTCTTGTGAAGACAAATTAATATCTGCCGAGTCCTTGGAAGAGCACATCAGGAAATCATTTAATCATCTAAATCCTGGCCTGTTAATTCAGTAGGGGGTGGGGAGAGGGGGGAAATTCTGGATGGTTGCTCACCTATTAAGCACCAGCCAGTTCACTATGCTTGGAGTCTTGGAGATCCCCTGGAAGAAACAGTACCTGCTGTGTCACAAAAAAACTGGGCTAAAGGAACCACATTAAACTTATGTATGTAATTTTTTGTTCTGGAACTTTCCTTAACCCAAGAGCTTCTTCAAAGTATCCAAAATGACAGGAGCCTGAATGAAGTTCCTAGATTCTGAATGTCTCAGAATTATGACCAAGTATAAATCTACCTTCAACTGCTTCTTGATATGCATTACCCACCTTCTATTCCCTGAAAATCTAAGTCTGAAGAATTCAGGTGGCACACGAATTCAATCAATACCTGGCCCGGTTTTCTGGTTCAGTGGACCTGCTGCAGATCAGTGGGAAATGAAGACTTGAACATTCTGCTGTTCAGGGTACCCATGTGTTACAGCACCCAGCTCTTCCATGCTGCTTCCTGGTGGAAGTACCTGTGCCAGCCTGTGCTCAGGCTTCTCCATGGCATCCTTGTCCTGTAGCAAAGGGGGAACTTAACTGGGAAATAAATGCTAAGGGAGATGACTGTTGTCTCTGTGACATGCAGTAGGCTTTCACTTTATTTTCTGGAATGATTCCTTGGCTGTGTATTACCACCCTGTTGCATGCACCTGTGTGGAGCAATGGAGGCTTATGGTATTTAACAGTTACGGTTGAGATCTTCTGGGATAGATGTCAAGGGCTGTTTCAGGGCATGCGTGCCTTCCAGCTTCAGGTTCTAAACACCACCAGAATTGGGATCCATTCCTTTCAGAATTATAGGAAGTAGGTTGGGAGAAACATCGAAGTCTATCCCCTCACTTTTTCTGTTTGAAATACTAAGGACACCTGGGATGAGTTCTTCTGGCTATTGGGCAATCCAGGAAGACATGTAACTTCTTGATACCCTCTTCAGTTAAAACATTTGGTAAACCTGCCATATCCTCAGACACTGAAAGCAACCTAGTAAGAGGTTCTTTTATCTGGGAAAGTGCTTGGAGTTGTTGAGTGGATTTCACAGATCAAACAATACACACTGCACTTGCACAAGCAGAGCATTTACAGAAAACAAAATGTCAGTTGCAGAAGCCTGGTCACTGTCTAACATAACGTAAATAAACATTGAGCTGGAAATCTTAGTAAGAACAGTGTTGGCTCTTCTGGCTCCTGTTCATTTCTCCTCCCCTCTGTTATATTTAGTGTCCTTTATTTGCAGCAGCTGTGTGCATGTGAATGGTGGATCAAGCATCTTAGTTATTTTCAAGTGCATGCAGTTCAGCTTCCACAAAAGCAAACATAGTGGGAATGCCTGGCAAACTGTCATTTGGATCTTTTGCCTTTAAATTTCAGTTCTTTACTCTCCACATAGTAATTTACCATTATGTAAGGATATGCAATTTAGCTTCAGTTTCACTAAGCATCTAGCTTATGTGGTATTCCAGAGAGATTTTCCAAAGCAGTGAGTTGGCAATTGCCTGTGCTGTATCTTCTCAGCTGTACCCGCTGTGTGGCTTTGGATTTTTGGGAATTCCTTGTAACAGTGATTGTTGATGGTGAGTAGAGAGGCCCAGAACACCAAAGTCTTCAAAAATTCAAAGTAGTAGCAAACACCCTGAGTATTGATTTAACTGAGGTAGTAAACAAAAAAAAACCTCTGAAAACTAATTTTCTTATCCTTTGAGGAAAAGCGCTTGGTTTCTTTAGGGAATATAAGGATGCTGTGCTTTGGTATTTGCATTTTATTTTGAATGCCTTACTTCTAGATACAGAGCAGGTGTCAGTCCTTTCTTAAAATCAGAGAGGGAAGGTGAGACATGGACTTTTAAAACAGTAGCTAGGTGAATATGGTGCTCAGTAAAGACTTGGAAGATATGAACTCAGGTGCGGTTGTAACCTCTTGCCTGAGTGAAGCTACACCTGCACCTCTGAGCAGAAGACCTTCTCACTAGCATATTTGCTGGGTAGGATTGGCTTGGGACAGCTGTTCTTATTCAAATGGCTCTGCAGTGTCATGCTTGCTTGCCATGTAGGCTGGGTGGAGGCAAGAAATTGTTAAACATCTCTACTATGAGAAAGGAAGAGTGAGAGGCTGGTGAGTTGAGCTTTTCAGGGTGAGAAGGACCTCAAACCTGAACAACTTCTTTCTGGCAGTGGTGCCAATACACCGGTAGCTGTTGCTATGTTTTGAGGGATAAAATAACCTTTGATCATTGAGGCATTTTAGAAACCTCTGCTCTCGATGTTGAACAGAGGAGCCTATTGTGTTTCCTATTAACATACAATATACTGGGTGGCTCAGAGTGCACAGAAAGGCTAATTTGGGTCTAATCTGGGTGCTCTGAAGCACCTCCCTGGAGTCAGGGGCAGAGCTATGGGAGCCCTCATGGCTTAGCTGGAAATGGTGAACTAGTTCCTCTGGGTTGTTGGGTTTTTTTGTTTCTCAAATTTCTTTGACTATTTTATGGTTTAGCTTATATTTCAGTGGTGTCAACTTTTGTTCACTTCATATTCAAGCACTATGGGGTTTTTTTGTTTGTCAAATTTCTTTGACTATTATATTTCAGTGGTATCAACTTTTGTTCACTTCATATTCAAGCACTTCCTGCAGGAGAGTATGAATTAAACAAAAATGTGAAAAGCAGGAATGTTAATTTGACTCTCGGCTAGGTGGAAAGTGATCTTAATGTCTAGGTCCATTTGTTCCGGCTGGTAGTACACAGCATGTCATAACCTTTCAAAATACTATTTAACTAACAGCTTTACGACGCATACTCAAACTGCAGAAATCCCATAAATTCAACATTAATTTTTTATAGAAAGAGATGTAATTTGAAAATCGTTCATCCAAGCTACTGTAGTTGAAAATTGGTTAAGGTTACTTAAACTATGGTGTCCAAGGAAGCTTTATTATGCGAAGTGACAAGAACACTTTTTATTCAGAGCGTTTTCTGAAGTTACTGCCTCCTGATCAGAGTTTAAACAATTTTCTTGCAAACTCTTCCAGTTCTGTCTACACTGAAACTTTATATGATTGTGACAATTGTGTCCAAGTATGCTTTTGGGAAAACAAGAACCTAGATGAAACTACATCAATGCACTTAAGAAATTTCTATGCTTCATTAACCGATTTCAAAATGTTGACATAAACTTCCAGAACTTCTTGTTTTGTTTTATACCCCTCTGGGATTCTGGGTGCTTCTTATTTTTCCTCAAAGCTGAAGGGGGAATCCATGTGGATCTACTGCTGGTGTACCACAAATGATGCCTGTGAATGTAAGGATGAGCTCTTGACTCTGAAATCAGAGGATATTTCTCACTGGGCTGGATCAGGCTAGCATTTAACTTCTAACCTTACTTCAAGTGAAAGAGGGTATTTGAGGACTATCCTCTTGTAAAAATATTGGGATTTTTAGTTGTCTGGTTGTGTTGATAGGCTCGACTATCACAGTTAACAGCTTGATTTCTCCAAAACTGGAGGGTGTTCAGCAATTTTACTTGACAAAATTGCTATCAACAATAATATTTTGACATTTGGCTGCTTGTTTTTCTGGATCAGTTCCTTGACCCCATTCACAATATGGCTGCTCAAGCTGAGGCAGGTGCTGTGTTGTGCCAAGGGGTACAAGTAAGATTCATGGAGTGGGAATAACTTCAGTAAGCATTGCAACTGAAGGCTCTGTCTTGAATTCAAAACAGCCTTCAGTTTCACATGAACCTAGTGAACTGTCTGGGGCTTCGATCTCCTTCTCATGTGGAATAGTTACCAGCTCTCACCAACAACTCGATTCTCTCAATTTTGTCAGTTCTAAGATACAAGACATAAGATTCAAAATGACTTATAAACAGCATTTAATTTCTGTGTAATTTTCAGGATGTCTACATTATCCAATTTATCATGGTCTTGTGTATTTGAATAATCATGCTTCATAATTGCATCATTATATTCACAGAATTTACCTTAAGGAGACAAAAAGGAATTTCTGAGTAATCCCGTTTCTCCTGACTCTTGGCTCATAAATAATAGCAGGTATTCCCTTTAAAGATGAATTGCTGTTCTCCCATCTTTAAAAAAAAAAAAAGTCCTGCCCCTTCTTGCATGTGCAACTGTAAACTGCTGCAGCTTACATCTGGTATACAGGTAAATTTGCCATTACTTCATTTTCCCCATAGCATGGTAACTTCTGACACTATAGCAGTTATTTCATGAGAAGATGAGGTCTCTCTGGAGCAGTGGGAGCAAACTACTGAGAGTCAAATAGGAAAGATGGTGATGAAGTAATCCCCATCTGAGAGCCCTCTGATGCAAAGATCAAAGCTATTTCATTTTCTAAACTGAACCTTATATTTTTGGAAGATGTGGGTTGTCATTTTTGTGTTCCCTGATGGATTGCAATGAGGTGTCTGAATCTGTGTGTGCAGCTACAGTCAGATTAACATGCTCTGAGGGGAGCAGGGATGGATGTTCATGATCAGGATGGGAAAGCTTCACAGGGAGGAGACATCTGTATCTGTCTCCTTCATGCTGCTAAGGCAAGGGACATGACAGGCAGGCTTGAGTGATGTGAGGAGCAGTGGTCACAGATTTCTATCATCAGTAGCTATATGTCTAAAGGCAACTGTCCCAAAGTAGGAACAAAAACAGGGAGTATCATACTTTGTCCACCTCATTCATAGCATGGTTTGGAACACTTAAACACTACAACTATGCCCAGGCCAGAATTGAGGCATAGGTGCACTCCTTTTGGCTGCCTGTTACCAGAGCAGAAGATGGCCATGTCGTCTCAGACAGCCACTGTGTGCCATAGTGTTCCTGCAAGTGTTATCTTACTATATGCGTGTCTCAAAACACCCCTCACCCTGATAACATGTCAGTATTTTATCATCATTGAAACATTCCATTTATGTTTGCGTGGCTAGCAGAAAGTCAGTTCTCTGCCCAGTCTAATATGCAGTTCTGGGGTGTTGTTTTCCATTGCAGTGAAGAAATGGGTAATTTGGGGGTTTTTTTTGATTCCTTTTCTGAGCAGAGACCCTCACTCTTGCTATCAATCACTATTCCTTTTGGACTATACTTGCCGGAGTTCTTTAGGTTATGCTTTAATTTTAATATTAGTCTGTTTGCTGCTTCTACTCTTATCTTGTGAGTCCTGCTAAACTCTTTAGGTTCCTGCCACTTCTTTGAGGGTTTTTTTTGTACAGTAGCACACAACAAACCTGTTTCTCTGTTTACTGCAATGACAACATGGAGCTTTCATCCCCACTCACTAGTATGTGTAAAAACTGCATCTATCTTCTGTTACTAAACCCCTGGGCATTTTGTGGCCAAAAGTAGTGTCTATGGCCTTAATTTGTCTGTACTAGCAGGTTTGGTATTTACTTACACTTAGTGCCCATTTTATTTATATCCCTGTATCATGCCCAGCAAAGTGCTTTGCAGAAGCACATTAGGTGATAATGGCTGCCATCTGTCATGTAGAGATTTTTTTTTTTCTTTCTGTGGAACTCTCTTCTGTTTCTAAAATCTGTCTACATGGCAGTAGTCTCATAAATTGTATAAAGGATTAATTTTTTTTGATTAATTCCAACTGAATCCTGGGACCTCTGTTTTCTAATACAGAAGAACTATAAATGCGCTGCACTGTACATTATTAGTAATACTGCACGTTTTAGAATTTAAATCCATGGAAATAAGCAGGTGATACGTGATGACGGATCAAATGCAGTTTTTCCTGAACCTTGACCACCTGCTCACACTCCCTTTTAAGAGTTACATCTCAAGACTATTTGCAGCACTTCAAACCTGTGAACTCTTTTAAAGCAGCTGCCATATTTGTCTGGTTAAAAAAAGCACCTTCTAAAGTAACACTCCCTCTCTCCATATGGCTCTTTGCTACGATGCCTGAATATTGTGCTCAGTTTTCATGTATTTCCTGGGAATCCTCTAAGGCAAAAATGGAAACAGCCTATTGAGCAGGAATAGTGTTCTCAGCTGTATTAAGATAGAGAAATAAATACATAGTGTGCAAACACCTGTGTGCCCATCCTGGACAGCTTTGGGTATGTATCTGTCCTGCCTTCAGAAGTACCCTTGAAATAAGTACAATTACTTCCTTGCAGATGTATTTGCAAAAGTGCAGCAAGAGATCCATCCAATCGAGTTCTGTGTTTCCACACATGAAGGTTTTTGTCAGCTGTCTTCTGTAGACTCATGTAGGCCTGAATTGTCATAGGTGGAGACATCTTTTTCAGCTTTGTGTGTATGTATATATATGCTATGGTAAGATCAGAAGGGATAGACATCACTTAAATACACTACTCTCTTATGTTATCTGAATTCATCTTACAGAAGCTATTCACCAAACATGGGTTGTTTTAGTGTCTTGCATGCATCAACACAAACTACATGGCATCTTAACACTTGTTACCTTGTTAAATCATGCTGGAGGCTTATTAAGAAGTGACTGCCCTTTGGGTCAGAAGTGAAAAACAAACACATGAACCCCTAAGGCTTTACTTCAAATAGTTGCCCTTTCCCCTTCTGCAGAAAAACTATATCTAGCAGCTCACTGACTCGGATGAATTGTCTATAAGCAATTCCCCTGCACACATGGCCTTTTTTTACTAAAAAGAAAAAGAAGCACCTTGCACTCTTAACTAGGTTCCAGGTACAAATGCAACTGGAGACGTTTGCATTTTGCTTCCTATCAATGCTATGCTTCAGGCCAGCCTATTTAATTCCTTCTCTAGGGTTACAGAAGGAGGATTTGTAGACATATTGCAATATTAGGGTTTTAAATAAAGAGATCTTGTGGTACAACCTTTCTGGTAACTATTGATCGTCTATCTGCACTCTTTTCATTAGCCTGTATTTGGTTTTACTTCCACTCTTACTGAGTGGATGCTTTCTTTGGCGTTGCAGGCTCTGAATCACCCTGAAAGGAATGCAGTTCCTACTCCTAACTCAGACAAAAGAGAAACCTGGAAAATCAGGTATTTTTTTTTTTTTTTCCTCTGAAGTTGCCTAACAGGGTAAAACTGGGAAAGAGGATGGATATGACTTTAGCTCTGACGCAGCAGCTAAAAGCCTCAGTGCTCAGCAGCACTAGGAGAAGGAAAAGGAATAATTTCTTTTGGCTTGTGTTGTACTCACCCACTTGCCTTCCCCTCCCCATGCTCCAAGGAAAAGCTCTAAGAACGGCACAACTAACAAAGGGCCTTGCAAGGGAAGGAAAACTAAAAGCCTCTTGCCTTTCTGGTTTTGGCAGCCCTAGTCCAAAGCATCCCCGCTGTGTATGAATACTGTACCATCATACTGCAATTATCTCTTGATTGCCACCTTTCTCCCCACAAGAAAACCTGTGAGAACAAAGAATGCCTGTCCTACCACAGCACTGAATGGTCTGGTTCAAGCTCTGCTTTACGCTTATTTTACCAATTGGTCCCCTGAGCTAGTAAAGAAGCTTGAAAGTTGGGAAGACCCCATTTCTTCACTGATCTGCACAGAAGAAGAATCCCTTGAACCTTTGTGATTCAAGGCCCTTCCCAGAGACAAGTACTCAATCTCTGAATATTAAGTGAAAGTAAGATTCACTGACTGTAGTTATTGTCAGCAGCAGGAAGCAGAGAATGTCTGTACTGTTTTATACCCTGTGGATATTGGTATTGAAAAAAAAGTGACAAAACAACACCTTTTCCCACCAATCCCTTAAATGAAAGGAAGCAGAAAACATGTCTGACTCAACTAAATCTTTAATAAGACATTAATATTTTATAGTTGGTTTGATAGTAAATGCAGAAGATCTACTGCCACAGGGGTCTGACAGAAAGGAAATATTTGTTAAATATGATACATATAACAGACAAGGAGAAAATTATATCTGAAGTAAAAGGTAGGGGGACTGGAGAGATTGTAGCTGTTCGTACAGCTTTTATACTTCTACAGATCAGTAGTGAGGAACTTCTATTTGGAAGTTTGGTCTTTGATTTATGTGAGTTTGAGCCTCTGAGTAAACAATATCTTCCCATATCAAGGTGTCTTCAGGCCAGAAACTTGGATGTGCTACAGCAGAAGTGCAAATTAAATGTAGGGTTCAGCTTTGGCATTGATGCCCTGCTGAAATTCAGGTGGAGATTTCACATTGTCTTTTTGTATATAGGATAAGGCAAGACTCGCTGAAGCTAATAGCCTACTTTGCTGTGAAACTGTGGTTTGGAGAGATTTCAGCTACTTCAGAGATTGAACGCATTCTTCTCTTGACACATCAAGAGAAGAATAACTTATGTATCTCTGGATTAAGAAATTTTGTCCTGTGAGCCTTGAAGCCTGCTAGTTGAGTAATATGTCATGGATGCTGCTGTCCTGATAGATCTTTAGCTGAAGAGTAGATAAAGCACTCTTCCTTTTAAGTGGAGAATGGTGTGGGTTTTTTTCCAAGAGATCATATGAATAAACACTTAGTCGTGACCAGAGCTATGGCTGGATATATAATTGTAGCTTTGGTGTTTTATTATTCTGCAAGCTTAATGTCCCTTGGTCTGGAGAGATAAAAGTTAAATTTCAAACCTAAATCTTTTCATTTGTGAGAAGTTATTTTTATGGTGATTGTATGATGTTCTAAGATATCTTTGGCATCTACTGTACAGCAAGTGAAGCCCATGAAAGTTCATAAGCCTGAAGAATTTCCTTTATGAAGGAAGTTATAGGACTTAAATTATCTAGAATGATTCACAGCCTTTTAGACCAGGATAGTCAATGGACTTGGCAGGTAGCAATGGTAGGGTCTTAGCTCTGTTTAAATCAGGAGAAATAATTAATTCAGTGATGTAAAGGGGAGAACGTGATGTGTATATTCCAGCAACTAGCATAGAGCTTTTGTAGAAATTATGTGAGAATGTGTAAGAAGTGCTTCTGCAACTTTGAAAATCAACAAATGTGAAGGACAGTCTTCCCAAACTTCTATTTAATTTAGATGCTTTGAAAGTGATCTGCTAAAGGCAAAATTGCTCTGTGCCCTTAGAAATAGTGGATTCCAGTTCTGATAGTGAGAAATTGACAGTACAAATTTGAAACGGTTTCCACAGTAGGTATAATTATTGAAAGAAAAGTCTGATTCATATCTAGGTGGTTCTGGCACAGCTGCTGCCATCCTTATCCCCTTGGGATGTTGCAGCTCAATTAGTCTGACATAAAATGTGAAAGAAGGGTTTATCTGATGTGCAAAAGAAATGTCCAATGAGTTCCCCTCTAACTTGAGGAATGAATTGGAAATCTTTGAGCTTTGTAGCAGCCAAGAAAAGCTGTTACTTGATCCCAAAATAACTAATGGACAAAACTGGGGAGAGACGCATGTATGAGTGATAGGAAATGGAGTAATAGGTTCCTGTTCAAAATACTACAGCAAAATAAGTTTTTTATTGAAAGAATAGCTAGAAGGAAGAAAAGTCAGTGAAGAAAAAAGAATGACATATTTGCTGAATGTTTATTCCAAGATCAGATACGTGCTAAAAAGGGAATGCTGTACAGAGGCAAGGCAAATAATGGATGAGAGTGAGCAGAGTAAACCTTCCCATTTGATACAGTTCTCCACCTCTAGAGTAGGCATAAACCTGTATTTAGGGAACAGCTGCTCACTCCTCAATAGAGCTGGCTACGTCATGTTCCTTCAATTCCTTGTCAGTTTTGATTTTTGAACTACACTTGGACAGTGATATATATGTTGTTTTGGGGAAAAATGTTCCATAAGACCTTTTCCAGCTCTGCTGCTCAGGAGACTTGTTTGAAGGCTATTGTGTTATGTCCGGAGCTCTTGAAGAAGGCATCATCAATATCTTCTTGCTATTTAAAGCATCAAAAAGCCCAACAGTAAGTTTCAGCTGTCCCATGAGTTATCTTAAAGTATGGGCTGAATATTAACTTCAATTGGTTAATCCCTAAAGCCTGCCATCACCTCTAAATACTAGCAATGTTGCCACATTTTGTTGCTTAATCTCTTTAACTCCCTCCATAAACCAGAAAGTATAGGCACAGCCCTACAGCAGGCATAGTAAAACCTTTTCCAATCTGTCTTAACAGATGGTGTATGCTGACCAGTTAAACGTATCTTATCCTTGCTACCAACTCGTGCAACAACCTTTACAATTAAAGCAGTATATTTTTGGTGGATAAATACCACTAGTAGGAATACAGTAAATGGCATGCTGTCTTGTGGTCACAGGAATAGAAATAATGTCTTCATCAGTCCTGAGCATTTTCAGGAGCTAGCGACAATTGTAGCATATACCACACTTGCAAAATTTCTGCATTTATTAAGATTCTTGAATAAATTTGTGCTTTACTTTAAGCCTGGTTATTAAAGCTGCCGTCTTTCTTGATACAGGTAAGACTACTGTGAGAATACAGCCATGGATGGATTGATGCTGGTCAAAAACTAAAACCAGCATATAGGCAAGTAAGGCTTTCTTCCGGTGGATAGAAATGTAGAACATAATCCAGTAAGAGAAATTATACTAGGGTTTCAGTCCTTATGTATAACTGTTAGCTATACAGATAATACATGCATGGGGGAAATGCACTGTACATACTACTCCTAAGGACTTCTTAGGAACACATTAAGAGTAGTAATTAAGAACAGGTTTTGCATATGCTTCTGCCATTCTGTGGTTAATTTTGTTTCTCCACACTTCTACCTGAAACTTGTACAAATGCCAGTCAAAGAGATAGTGAATATAGAACACTTGGAGGCAGTTGATTCAATAAAACTTAAGTGTTTGTTTCTGCTTCTGTCCCTCATGAACACCTTGTCCTAATGTGTAAATCAGAATGTTTGAACATGAGGGAAAACATCAAAGGGTGACAGAGCACTGGGACAGGCTGTCCAGAGGTTGTAGAATCTTCTGCTCTGGAGATGCTCAAAACCCACCTGGATGCGTTTCTGTTGGGCCTGCTCTAAGTGAACCTGCTTCAGTAGGGGGGTTGGACTAGATGATCTCCAGAAGTCCATTCCAACCTCTGTGAGATTGTCTCAAAATACCTTGAGAAATAATACCTGAGATAAAACTGATTTCTTTGAGCTTGTTTGCAAATATACTCTTTTCTTATGGAAATGAAAAGCTGAAAAACGCCTCTTGGGTTGAACCTGATGTTCAACCTTTGGTGCTTGGGCATAAAGGAAGTGTTTTGTTCCACGCTTAAGTGTCCTTAACACAAGGAAGTAAAACAGTGCTTCAATAGTCTGGAGGGTGTTCCACACTGTGGGAGGCTTGAGTTCATCTCTAGTCTCTAGTCTGACTGGGAGCAGTGGGTTGAATTTACTTAGTGTTGGTTCCTGGCCAGTGGGATTATCTGTAAGAGCTTCTGTCTCATTCCTGTATTGAATAGAATTGTCTCTAGAATTGAGCCTGTAGGAACTGACTGGTTGCCAGAGAGATCTAGCACCCTTCACTATCACCCTTTAAGCCCTACTGTTCAGCCAGTTCTTCACCCAGCACACGAGGTACCTGCTTGTCTCCCAACTTGTCCAGAAGAATACTGAGGGACAGTTATCTAAACCCTTATTAAAAATCCGTAAAACTAAAATCCAGAGAACTTCCTTCTCTCCATCTGCTGGGTGGGTGACCTTGTTGTAGAAGCATATGAAATCAGCTGCTAGATGACCCCTTCATGAGCCCCTGTTGACTGTGCCTGATGATATCATTGTCCTTTAAATGCCTTTCAGTAGCACCCAGTATGATTTTATCCATAACTTTTCCAGGTACTGTTAGATTAACAGTCCTGTATTTTCTGGGTGTCCCCTCACACCCTTCTTGTAAATTGGAATAATGTTGGTGAGCTTCCAGTCAGCAGGGACTGCTGCAAACTCCCAAGACCTTTGGTTGATGATTGAGAGGGGTCCTGACATAATAATTGCTAGCTCCCTCAGTACTTTGGGATGAATCCCATCAGGCACCATGGAATTCTGAACATTCAGTTGATGCAATATAGGAACTTGTGAGAAGCTTGGGGCGTTCTAATTCAGGAAGTAAGGGATACAGGGCTGTGGCCTGTGTTTTGGGTGTCTAGCTTCACAGGTGTATTTATTAACTGAGTAGTTGGTGAATGTAAGCAAAGATAATGCTAAAGGTTTTACGTTATGGGAACAATGAAACCACTGAGCTCTTAATTTCCATGTTTGCTACAAAGACTGACTTTTGGTTCAGTCAAACGTGGCATGTTTGTCACCTCCTAACAGCAGGCTAGCTCCTTCTCAGCAGGGCTGACACCTTCATGCCACCGTGCTGCCAGCACGGGTCTTACCTGCAGCAAAGTGCAGTCCCCTATGAGTGAGCAATCTTGGGGGTATCAGACCAGGCTGCTAATTAGACATCAGCTCTTGCATCTGTCCTCCAGCTATCAGATATAACAGGCAACCTGGGGATTCAGGCTCTGTAAAATCATTCCTAGGCTGTGGATTATGAAAATGATCATAAATACTGAGTAGCTGTTCCTGGACTTTGGGGATAAATATCTGCCTGCCAATTTGAAAACAGACCCTTTCCTCTGAAAACAGATTCTCTCCTAACAGTGTGCTCGAGTGACCCAATACCATATGCCATTTAATGTCATGAAAATGAATGTTTTGAACACTTGATTTATGTAAAACCCTAAAGCAAGACAAACCTGCGAGAACTCTGGAAGAACAATGTCTGGTGTGCAATCAGCTGGCAGTTTGGGAGGAAGAGGAAAAGCATCTTAGTGCACCCTCCTTTCCCTCGGCTCCCTAACAGTAGGCGTGTAATGCCTGCCTCCCCCTCAGAAGATAGGGTTGTCTTCACTGCTTCACCGTTAAGGTGGGAACTAATTCTATGTGTAGACTCTTCCTACTTTACTACTTCCTTCTACATCTTGAGATCTCCAGATGATGTGAGTGGACTATCTTATCTTGCAGATCACAAATGGTGTTATTTTCTCATCTGCTCCTGAGTTAAGGATTTCATACCATCCAGTTTAGTATGTTACCTGCCTGTATTTTGATGAAATGTTCATATTTATTTAGGAGAATTTTAATATGCTAGATGTTTTTCTTCAGATATTTTTGTCTGCAATTTCTACTTGTACATACATTACTGAATATACCATATATTAGAATGTGAAAAAAAAACAACTACTGCAAGTATCTGGTTTTAAACAAAACATCTTCCTCTATCTTTCTATCCAGTATAAACAGAATACCATGAGGGTGATTCATGAGGTGGAGGATAGTTTTGGTGGGAAAGAGCAGAACTGAAAACAAGATAACATGGTGTTTTGTTCTTTTTTTTTTTTTTTGGCAAGACCTTTATGAAAAAATGGGAGTATAATTTCAATATCTGACTTGTCTCTAAAAGTTTCCTTTGCTGCAGCCAATTGCTCTGGAGTCTTTGGATTGTCTTTAAGTCTTCTCAGGGCTGTGAATTAGTTCAATGTGGAAAGCAAGTGCATTTTTAAATCGGATTTGTTGAGAGGTGGCAAATGAACAATGATAGGGCTCAGTACTTAGGACCAGAATGTCTTGTGTCCTATTCCTGTTAATCCTCCTGCAGTTTCTGTGGTGGAACTGTCTTACTGGGAAAAGAGAAACCTTCCCCTCTTTTTTCCAGAGGCAACAGGCTTTGAAACACCTTTGTTTTTCCTGAGAAGGCAGTGAGGTTGTCTGGAGTGAGTGTCCTAACTACGAGCCTGACGGATGCGGGAAGGAGCTGTCACCTCCGATGCCTCAAGCTGTGTTTAAAAATGTGTTTGTTTTGTAGCTAGAGTTGGATGGAAAGGGATAAGAGGAAAGAAAATGGAAACTGCTAGCTCAGCTGCCCCTGGGCGCTTTAGTTTTACTGCAGATCAACCTGTAACACTTGTGTTGCTAAAGAGGGAGCAAGGTGTCTAGAAGAGGGATTAATACTGTGCACTTCATCCATTAGCAGTCTCATTTATTCAGATGCCACCACTGAACCACCCTTAGGAATATATATGCTGCTGAAAAATCTGCTTGCTTAAGGGGATGCTTGTAAATATAGTCTCTAATTTAACTTAATCACCTCCTGCTTTATGTTCCTAGGAAACATCTTTCTGATTAAATAGCTAGAAATGACAGCTGGGACAGTGTATTTAACTTGAAAGTGACTCTTAGAGGAAATGCTGGTTGTTTACATACAGAAAGTGAGACTTTCAGTGTTATAGTTTAAACTTCTAATGGAAGCATCACAAATGACACTGCATGGAGGCACACTTTTGATGTTTTTTCCCTTCCTATTGCATACCATAAAAGAAAACTCTGAAGTTATATTTGAAAGTTTGGTTTGGTCTGAATTTTCTTTTTGTGCATGGTTCTACTTGGTGCAAAACGTTTCCAAGAGAATGAGGGTACTCATCTTAAGTCTGCACATAGACCCTGCCACCCTGCTGGTGGAAACAAACTTGAAAATATCACCTTTAAAAGAACAGAAGGTTCATCTCCTGTTGCTATGCTTGCTTTAGACCAGAAAGGCCAGGCTTCCCACACTTTGCTATTTAATTTTATTATGATAGAACCACAAAACTTGAAACAAAGTCCTGGAAGTTCTCATGGACCAGACAAGAGGGCAGGTGAAGGGTGGATTTTAAATGCTTTCCTATAAAAACTGTGAAAAATAAAACAATTTGCCCGAAGTCTAGCTGGGACCCTGTAAAGAGTTAGATGTGAAGTGTGGATTTAAAATGCTTTCCTATAAAACAATTTGCCCAAAGTCTAGCTGGGACCCTGTAAAGAGTTAGAAAATGAACCTTGATTACCTGAGTTCAGTACAGTACCTTTATCAGACCATTATTATCAGCTATCATTTAAGATGTATTTCCTGCAAGTTTGTGCAGTTTGTTACTAGGGGAGATAAAGCTCTACGTTATTCTTGACAGATATTCCAAAGTTAATATAAAATGACTAGACCCTTTGGATTTGGAAGCATGGATTTAATGGTCCCTTCACAGGGATTCAGACTCAGTATGGTTTTGAGACTTGGTTTGAGTAGGAAAGGAAGCGATTTCTTGCCTGGTTAACCCAGTTCTGCACATGAATGGAAGTTAATTCCTTGGAAGACAAAATAAAATGGGATCCTTAAAGTAGTGGATTTCCTCTACTTTTCCACTGAAGAGGAATAGTATACAACTGCATTTCAAGGATGAGCAGTTGTTCCTTATTAAAAGCTGTGAAGATGCTTCATTCTGAAACTCATCATTCTTTTTAATGAAAAGGACTTTTAAAAGAAGATGGCTGGCTACAAGTGTTCTCCATAAAAATTAGATTTACCCCCTCTTAGTTCTTCCTGACCATCTTTAATTATGTGGTCAGAGGTGGGAAAAAAATTGAGCATACAACTTCTCTGAGTATACTCAGTGAAAATTATCTAAACCAGTTTACATATTTTTCCAGAAAGTATTAAAATTTTTGGTTACTAGTAAAGAAGGAATTAACCCTGCTGTAGTTAAAAGATAAGCTACATTTAACAAGTCTAACAGAACATGTTCCCTTCTATTAGCTATTGCAACCTTGTTAAAGATGATGCTTGATGGCATCTTAGTTCCTTTTAGATGTTGGTGCCAACAGTTGGAGAGTTGATAGGCTGCTTAAAAGAAAAAGCAGGAATAATGACAGTTTTGTGTTGTGTTAGACCAAGACAAAGGCAAACAATGGTGTTTGAGTCTTGTTCTACCTTGTACTGAAAAGCTCCAGGGTACAAGCTCAGATTTTGCTATGTGATACGAGTAAAATGACCAAAACTAGGTTTTTGATAGCAATATTAGGAATTCATCTGGATTATTGTTTGGAGGACCATTCTTTAGTCTGAACTTGTGTGTAGCATGTGATAGAACTTTCTCTAAGGATTCTTGACTCTATCAAGCCTAGTTAAATTGTGTCCATACTAGACAATATTGCTTAGAAAATCAGATCCAGCTTTAAGTGTCTTGAGTGATAGAGTAAACTTTGGGGTTTAGCTGTTCTCCTGGCTAGTTAGTGGCTAAATTTAGTGGGGCTCTTCTCATTAGAACAAAGGAAGTTTAGTCTGGAGGATACAGGAACAGTTTATGTATGTAAATGCATCTAATAGCATAGAAGCTGGGATGAGACTGATACAGTCTTGTTGCTGTGTTGGGAGAGGTGGAAGTGTGATAAGTGGCAGGAACAAAATGATTCCCTAAGGATGAGAGAGGGGTGTGGGGAGGAAGAGTAGGGGACATATGCTGTCACAGTTTGCCACCTGCCTTGCTATTCATGGTAAGTTGATGTCTTACAGGTAATATAGCAGAGGTGAGCTGTGAACGTAGCCAGGCTTGCTCAGAGCTGAAGTTTAAGTCCACAGAGAGAAAAGTAAACCACTAACTGAAGTGGGTACTCGTGTATATACGTGTATGATATGACAGCACTTCTCACTTCAATGAGAACACCTTTTAGTGGCTTGTGTCTATAGCTGATGTAGTCAGAGACCGTCGCTATCATAAATGTTTGCAAATAGAAGCAATACTTTCAGGAAAAGTATCCCTTGTGAACTAAGACAGGTTTGGACTTAGCTTACAAATATTGTCAGGGGATACATATTCACTGATACCAGATCTGAGTTCTCTCCATAGTATGGAAGTATCCATTTGGCCTAGATCAGGGGTGTTAGAGTAACTTGAATGGTAACTGAAACCATATTTCTTGGAACACTTATGCCAGCCATATGCTGGCTACAAATGATCAGGCAACACTGGGTACAGCAAAAGGTTTTGGGGGACAAAGACACAATTATTCAAAAACCTGTGATCACATTGGCCTTAACAAACTGATTTTTTTGTTGGTTTGCTTTAACTGGTCCTGGCACTTCAGGTTCAGGAATAGGTGCTGAAAATGGATTTATTGTCCTATGAACCAGCAACTTGAATACTTTATGTAGAGGAACTTAGCTAAAAGAAGTAGTTGGCTCATAAACCTTTTATAGCAAGGGAAAAGATCTCCCATGTTATATGCAGGTTACATAAAGCTATATACAGGCAGGAAGATGCCTGAAGCACTAGTATGTTTTTCCTTGTATAGGAAAAAAACTTGGCTTGGAGGTATAATGCACAACTATGTTTCTTCAGAATTGTTCTTATTTGATTCCTCACAGTTATAAATATCAGAGGAAGAACTCGGTGATGAGGTAAACCCTCATTGTGGATTTTTAAAATCATACCCGAAAGTTGCACTTTTGGGTAACCTAGACATAAAAGTGTATTTCTGATGAGGAAGGCAATTACAGTGTTTTATGATAGAAAGGTTCACTTCCCAAGCAAAGTTTCACTTGCTAGATTTGAGCTATGTAGATACTTCTCAGAGATCTGTAGTTAGAAGTGAATTTTTAATTTTGTTAAAACTGTTCCCAGTGCAAGTGTTTCTCAACAGCCTTTTCTTTCCTCCTTTTGTTCATTTACTTCAAATGCCTTGGCCACGTGTAAGCTGCAGAGTGGTTAGGCTGAAAATAGACTACACATTTTTTTCATCAGCTTTATCAGCCTTTTCAATCTTGCCCTTTAACAATTCTAGCAGTGCTGGGATAAAAGGAGGCTCCCAGTTCTGTGATGCAGCTTGTGGGTGGGAGGAACCACTGAAACTACTGGGACCACCCACTGTAAGATTTTCGAAGACCCTCCAATTTCAGCTGGGAGTAGTTTCATTCATTGGTGTGTGTGTTTATGCTGACTCTTTGCTTAGGCTTTGACAGTTTTTTTTCTTCTTTCATGTTTAGCATCAGACAATTTCACAAAATCTTCCCCTCTACTTTGCTCCCCCCTCTTCCCCTGCACGTACATACACATTCATATCGCAGCCCAATGTATTGTCCTTATAGCATTGCCAAAAGGCTCTTGCATAATCCTTTAATAGGATTTTAAAGCAATACTTTGAATCACTGTAGTGGCAGTTTAATGGCTTCAAAATGATAGGGGAAAGGATTTCTATGCATGATAGCATGTAAAAATTGAAAGACTATACAAAACTGACATCATTATAGGAATTCCTGTCTAGGCTCTAGAGTTATAAGGAAATAAGAAGGAATTGGAAGAATGGAAAACTTGCCACAGGCAGGGCAATGACTTCAAACTTAAGCAAGCTACAGTTAGGGGACTTCAAGCTTGGAAATGCTGAAACAGTATTTGCATCTAGCAGATATTGACAAAAGTATTTCTTCATATGAAGGGAACAGGAGCCAGGCAGAGCAAGTCCTCTTTGACAGGCAGCTATACTGAAAAGGGCTGCAAGTTAAATGGCAACGGAAGAAGTTATTTTGGGCCTAGATTTATCTTAGTTTGGTATGTAGGATCAGTTATTTGTTGTTTCTGACGGACTGCAATGTAAAGCAACAGCTTTGCACAGGCAACCTGCAGGACCAACTGCAATGCGGTTAATTTAAGCATACGCTGCAGCAGCAGTGTAGCCTGTCCCACAAAAAGTGTGAATTGGCCAACCATAAATCATAAAATCATAGAATGGTTCAGGTTGGAATGGACCTTAAAGATCGAGTTCCAGCCCCCCTGCCATGGGTTAGCAGAGCTGTAGAGAAAGAATGGTATTAAACTCCTGTACTTCTATTTATTTTTTTACAGCAAGGTACATCTTTCTAGTGAGTCTTCCCTTTTTTAATTGGCTTGTGTTTTGAATTTTATTTTTAATGGGAGTTATTCTATCTCATGTGAAACACTTTCAAATGTCTTTGAACTTCATGAGGTTTTTTGCTATTCCTCCAGCTTTTTGAGGTTCCTTTGAACAGCAGGTTATCCCCCACTGCATCAATCATGCACCCAGTTACAACTTGCCTCTGAGCTTGCTGAGGGAGCCTTCCATCCTGTTGTTCAGGGCCTCAATGAAAATGCTGGACTGCACCAACCCCAGCATTGACCCCCCCAAGGGACAGTAATGGTAACTAACTGGCTTCAAGAGCAACATTGAACTGTTGAGCTTGCAAGTCCAGCCAGGTTTTACGCATCTTGTAGTCCATCTGTCCCACCAGTTTGTATGGGAGACATTGGAGACTTGCTGAAGTCAAGGCCACTTATATCTTACTGCTTTTTCCTGGTTCAGAGCTAGTCATCTCATCACAGGTTGGTCAGGTATGATTTCCCCTTGCTTGATTCATGTTGACTGTTGTGAATCACTGACTTATCCAAGTGCCTGAAAATGACTTCTAGGATGACTTGTTCCAAAATCTTCCCAGGGAGTGAAGTGAGACTGACTGGCCTGTAGCATCTGAAAGCCTCCTTCTTGCTCTATTTAAAAAAATGCATGGTATTTGTCTTCAGTCACTGGGATCATCCTCCAAATGCCATGGCTATTCAAAGATGATAGAGTGGCCTGAAAATGATGTTAGCTGGTTTTAGATGCATTCCTTCTGGTCCCACTGATTTGGATACATCCAGCTGATTAAGTGGTCCTTAATTTGGCCCTTCTATACTGTGGGTAGCAGTTTCCCCCACAAAATTCTGCTGATAGCCTTGGTCCTTCACATTCCTTACTGGTCCAGTAAGGAATTCCTTACTTCAGCTCCAGTTCAACTTTGTCTTCTCTAGATACATCCTTGTCTGCCCAGGCAATGCTTTGCTATGCCTCCCAGATAGCCTGTCTCAGCTTTCAACTTCATATATTATTTTGCACTTGAGTTACTCAGGAGTTCCCTATTAAGTCAAGCTGGCCACGTAGCTTGTCTGCTCACTCTTTAGCACGCTGGAATAGACTGCTCCTGGGATCTGACAAGGTTGTCCTTGAAGATCGGCCAATTCTTCTGGGCCATTTTGCCTCCCAAGGCAATGCTTCACAGGGTCCCAGCCACCTGTATAAACAGAAATCCATTCTCCTGAAATCCAGGGTCTCTGCTCTTTTCCTGCCTCACTCCTTTAGGGTATTAGACTGCAAGTCATAATCACTGTAGTAAAGGCTACATCTGCCCGAACATCTTCAAGTTCATTAGTTATAAGTAGAAGGTCTAGCAGAGCACCACCCCAGGCTGCCTGTTCAGTGTTTGCACCATAAACTTTCCCAAGAGGAAAGGAAATAAGAAGGAATTGGAAGAATGGAAAACTTGCCACAGGCAGGGCAATGACTTCAAACTTAAGCAAGCTACAGTTAGGGGACTTCAAGCTTGGAAATGCTGAAACAGTATTTGCATCTAGCAGATATTGACAAAAGTATTTCTTCATATGAAGGGAACAGGAGCCAGGCAGAGCAAGTCCTCTTTGACAGGCAGCTATACTGAAAAGGGCTGCAAGTTAAATGGCAACAGAAAAAGTTATTTGGGGCCTAGATTTGTCTTAGTTTGATATGTGGGATCAGTTATTTGTTGTTTCTGACAGACTGCAATGTAAAGCAACAGCTTTGCACAGGCAACCTGCAGGACCAACTGCAATGCGGTTAATTTAAGCATACGCTGCAGCAGCAGTGTAGCCTGTCCCACAAAAAGTGTGAATTGGCCAACCATAAATCATAAAATCATAGAATGGTTCAGGTTGGAATGGACCTTAAAGATCGAGTTCCAGCCCCCCTGCCATGGGTTAGCAGAGCTGTAGAGAAAGAATGGTATTAAACTCCTGTACTTCTATTTATTTTTTTACAGCAAGGTACATCTTTCTAGTGAGTCTTCCCTTTTTTAATTGGCTTGTGTTTTGAATTTTATTTTTAATGGGAGTTATTCTATCTCATGTGAAACACTTTCAAATGTCTTTGAACTTCATGAGGTTTTTTGCTATTCCTCCAGCTTTTTGAGGTTCCTTTGAACAGCAGGTTATCCCCCACTGCATCAATCATGCACCCAGTTACAACTTGCCTCTGAGCTTGCTGAGGGAGCCTTCCATCCTGTTGTTCAGGGCCTCAATGAAAATGCTGGACTGCACCAACCCCAGCATTGACCCCCCCAAGGGACAGTAATGGTAACTAACTGGCTTCAAGAGCAACATTGAACTGTTGAGCTTGCAAGTCCAGCCAGGTTTTACGCATCTTGTAGTCCATCTGTCCCACCAGTTTGTATGGGAGACATTGGAGACTTGCTGAAGTCAAGGCCACTTATATCTTACTGCTTTTTCCTGGTTCAGAGCTAGTCATCTCATCACAGGTTGGTCAGGTATGATTTCCCCTTGCTTGATTCATGTTGACTGTTGTGAATCACTGACTTATCCAAGTGCCTGAAAATGACTTCTAGGATGACTTGTTCCAAAATCTTCCCAGGGAGTGAAGTGAGACTGACTGGCCTGTAGCATCTGAAAGCCTCCTTCTTGCTCTATTTAAAAAAATGCATGGTATTTGTCTTCAGTCACTGGGATCATCCTCCAAATGCCATGGCTATTCAAAGATGATAGAGTGGCCTGAAAATGATGTTAGCTGGTTTTAGATGCATTCCTTCTGGTCCCACTGATTTGGATACATCCAGCTGATTAAGTGGTCCTTAATTTGGCCCTTCTATACTGTGGGTAGCAGTTTCCCCCACAAAATTCTGCTGATAGCCTTGGTCCTTCACATTCCTTACTGGTCCAGTAAGGAATTCCTTACTTCAGCTCCAGTTCAACTTTGTCTTCTCTAGATACATCCTTGTCTGCCCAGGCAATGCTTTGCTATGCCTCCCAGATAGCCTGTCTCAGCTTTCAACTTCATATATTATTTTGCACTTGAGTTACTCAGGAGTTCCCTATTAAGTCAAGCTGGCCACGTAGCTTGTCTGCTCACTCTTTAGCACGCTGGAATAGACTGCTCCTGGGATCTGACAAGGTTGTCCTTGAAGATCGGCCAATTCTTCTGGGCCATTTTGCCTCCCAAGGCAATGCTTCACAGGGTCCCAGCCACCTGTATAAACAGAAATCCATTCTCCTGAAATCCAGGGTCTCTGCTCTTTTCCTGCCTCACTCCTTTAGGGTATTAGACTGCAAGTCATAATCACTGTAGTAAAGGCTACATCTGCCCGAACATCTTCAAGTTCATTAGTTATAAGTAGAAGGTCTAGCAGAGCACCACCCCAGGCTGCCTGTTCAGTGTTTGCACCATAAACTTTCCCAAGCATGTTCTGTAAATCTCCTGGATGGCTTGCATTTCATTATTTTCCACAAGCATTATGTAATTGAAATCTTTAAAATTCCTCATGAGACCTAAGGCCAACATTATGAGGCTTCTTTTGTTCAGAGGAGGTTTTGACTGGTGGTCTGTAGGCGACCTCCACCATGGATACTCCTTTTGGCTTCCTTTCTACTTTTGGTCTGTAAACTCCCAGCCCTCTGCCACTAATCCTGTGGCAAGCCATTATGCCTTGAGCATTCATGCTGAGCACAGGACCTTCTCTTCCCAGCCTGCTTTTCCTAAAGAGCCTATATCTACTGATTATGGGGCTCTGTACAAGCCATCCCGTCTGTTTCATGTCTATCCTGTTACATCTTAGCTCTACAGGTTCACGCAGATCTGACTCATCCTCTGTTTCGTGTGCTGCATAGTCATGTACAGGCACTTCACATGGCATCATTTTTGCAGGAAGAGTGAGAGCTTCCCTTGTGTCAATGTATTATTCCCTCTCTGGTTTCTGGTCTTCATCCACCCATAAACCTAGTTTATGCCTTCCTCACTAAGCTAGCAAACCTGTTGAAGATGCTCTTGTCCCACATCATTAAGTAGATCTCATCTCTCCCCAGCCAGCCTTGCTACCCATAGACCATCTCTTGGTTTTTGAAACTAAAATCTTGCAGGTGTTCAAGGAGAGCAGCACCTGGCCCATGTGCCTTTCCCTCTTGTCCTCAGAGCTATAGAATGCTTCAAAAAGACATTTTGGTGTTCAAGATATTGGGCAATGATGAAATGCACTGTGTCCCTTGGTAAGGTAGTTCAATGTCTAACTTTCCTTTGACTGAAACTAAAGGAAAACTGCACCATGTTTATACTCTGAATACATCTAGCTTCAGCTTCTTCCACTGGATCTCAGGAAAACTTTATCTGCTAAATTAAAGAAATACAGGAGAGACTAATTAAAAACTCAGATCAGACCTTCTGATGCAATGAAACATTGGGTCTAGTCATCCTGAAAATACCAGAATGAACTAGGAGTTACAATGTGAAGATAGGATATAAATCTGTCATGTTTTAGAACCACCTGTTTAGACTTTTAAAAGCAGGCTTCTCTTTAACTGCCTCTTACATGTTTATGTTCATTGGGTGCGTTATGTTTCATGAAGCATACTTAGAGTTCATGTGTAAAATGCTCCTTTGTTTTGTATGCGCAGGGGAAGCTCCTCTGTTTTCTGAATTCCTGATTGGATGTATCACAAAAATATCCGTGAGCTGATAAGCTCTGACCCATTTCTTGTTTTAAAATATAGGCACATATCATACTTGTCAACACTGGTGTTTAAAATTGCATGTAGCTCTAGACAACCCTTGGGTTGTTGAGTGATGTCATTGTGATGTACAGGCTCTCCCTTAGAGACATCACCTTCTGCTTGCTGTGCTCTGTGGTGATATGCATGTTAGAGGTGCCTTTTCTATCTGTCTTAATGTTGTAAACCTGATATCCTTTTCTGCTGCCTATCTTTTCCCATCAGCAAGAAGGAGAAAGAAGCCTGTAACTCCCCCACACATCCACCTCCACCTCCACAAATTCACAACTGGGCTCAGAGCTGTGTGAAGAAAAAACTGACAGGCTGCAGTTCTGAATTTTAAAATCTTCATAAACCTCTCCTGTAATGCCTGTGTAGAAAGGGGTTGTGTGCTAAATATAAACCTTTTCAGACAACCTAAGAAGAGAAACAGTGAGGGAGCTCATGGTTAGGAAAAGAAAAACCTTACAAACTGATACTGTGATGGCAGATTACCAAATGCTTTCTATCAGTTCAACCTGCATTGAATATTAATCTGATTTTGAGTTGGAGTGGTGCTGTAGGTCACTTGGATACTTGGATACAAGTAGCTTTAGAGGACATCTGACACTTCACTTTTGGCAGGGTGAGGACGGAGAAAGACTTTATTTTGGACTGTGTTACAGAACTGGCATCCCAGGGAATCTGCTTTTGGATGAAGTGATGCTCATTCAGATCTGCAGTTCACATGGATGTACGTGGAGCTTGGAATAAGTTGATCACCAGGCAGCCACTTTGAAACCCATTATTTGTTTCTCAGACACATCAGTGGTGACAACTGACTTGCTAACAGGTAATGTTACTTTAGTCCCTCTTTTAGATATAAAAAATTGCTTATTGTTAATTTTGGTCTTAAGATACTAATATTATTCATTCTTAAATACTTAACAATGTGTTTTCCCTTTCAGTTTATCAGCAATTCTTTATGTGTAATACTCCAGCTAATGCTCATTGCCGAAGAGAAGCCTTTTGACAGAACTTTAGAATTTGCATTAAAACAGAATAGGTTTTGAGCTGTTATTCTAGTGGCTTTTCTTGAAAGCTCTAATACATGCCAAAAAATCAAACTTGTAAGCGGTGTACAGAAAAGTTGCTGGTGTTAAGTTAGAGATTTTTTTTTTAATCCAACTAGCAAATCTAGATTTCTCTGTCAGGAAGCCATCTGCATGGTCTCAGATGACAAAGTTTTTTTCTGAAAAGACAGCAAGTGCCTTTTCCCTAGGATTTCTACCATAATGTATTTCTAATCCACATAATAATGATACTATGTATATTTAAGGCACAATTGCTAGTTTAAGACATACTCTTCAAAAAGAAATTCAAATTATGATACAGGAGGTGAGAAATTTGTGAGCTAAAAAAAAAGCTGACAAAAGGTTAGAGTTTATAAAAGAAGAATATTCAGTATAGAAAATATGAGCTCCTAAGGAGCTTTAACTCTTAGAAGATCAGTATTTTTCAGGTTGACAACAAAAAGAATGCACAGACAAATGCACCTTATACTTCCAGTCATCACAGACCTATACTGTGGTGTCAATCAGGAAGGTGACTTCCTGCTGCATCTCATCATGATGAAAACGAGGATGGGCAAGGGGAAAAGAGTACTTCTGCCATGTCACCAAATAGTGTTTCACTGAAATCAGATCAATGCTTTCCTAGTTTTTGAAGGGAGTTATCTTTACAGATGGCAATCATATTCTGCCTGAACTGTGTAATCTGACAGAATAATTATAATAAAGCTTTTTTTGTCCTGGTTGATGGAAAAGATTCATGCTTTGAGAGCTTGGTCCATCCTATGGCATATGGACATATCCTTAAATTAATTGCTGTCTAAATGGATTCTTTGTTTAATCTGCATAAAGAATATTTAAGGCAAAAGCATTATTTTTAATCCAAATTTCTTTGTGAAAGAGCAGATCACTTTATTGAAGTACTTACAGCATCCAGGATTATTTCTTTGCAGAGGGTGTGATGTGATATGTTTTTTCTCTGAACTTCTCCTGAAATTGATGGCCAGAATCAATTGCGAGTAGGTTCTTCTAACTCAGGTTTGAACTACTTCACTCTGAAGATGAATAAGAGAAAAATCATTATTCTGTCAGGTATATTAGCAAGCCAGCTCACAGTATGGATTCATTATGCTTTCTGTACTTTGCAGAATATGAAGTTAAGGTATGGCCATTGTTGAAAGTGTCTTTAGGCTTTGAGCTCCAGCCAATTCAAAACACGGGGTGCATTAAACATGTGGCCCCTGTAAGGCTGTAAAGGATCAGCTAAATATGAAATATGCATCCCGTATTGCTTCCTGTGAATGTGTTTAGTAAATCACAGCAGGGCATGAACCAAGGTTGAAGTAAGTTAGTGGTAGGAGGTAACCTTCTCAGAAGGTGGACGGTAGGAGAAAAGGGGAGTGTGGTAGTGGAGCTGAAGAATTGAAAAACTCTAGTTTATCCTAAACATATCAGAGCTCTGTAGGAAGAATGATGTTGAACTCAGTCAAATTCAACAACAACTTTGAGCTGCAGTCATAGTTCAACATCTCAACTGTGGAGCTCTCCTTCCTCTTGGAAAGGCTTTACTTTCTGTGTCTGAATATCTGGTGCCTGCCCTCAATAGGTAACATGCTTAGAAAATGTAAAGCATGCTGAAGTATGCAGTAACACCAGCAAAAACAAATTCCCTTCTCCATGGCTTTCTGACATATCAGCTGAGCAGATTGAATTGTGCCAGCTTAGAGGGTGTTGTTTCTTCCCACTTGTCCTCTTGAGTCAGTGACAGACAGCCCTGGCCTGGGCTGGCATGTGTGGCTGTAGCAGGGAGGGATGAGCTCTCCCAGGTCTTACTGGGGAGTCCAAGAAAGGAGGTTAGTAAGGCATCTTTTTAGTGTTGTAACAAGTGTTTAGTTGGTGACATTTAAGTTAGCTCCATATGAAAAATTGTGATGATTTAGAAGGTTGTTTCCCTTTCTGGGTGTTATCTTTTTTGCATGTGGATGAAATCTAATTTATCCTGAAAGAAAATTTTGTTCTTGCACAACTCTAGCCATGTAGAAAATACTATTCTTGAATCAGGATGCTACTGGGATTGAATCCTTTCTCATGCTTAGTCTGTTTTTTTTTCTTATCAATGGTTGATAATTGCATACTCCCCTTCTGCAGGTAAGGCAAACAAACACTTAAACTCCGAAGCCGGAACTAACCAGCAATAGTGCAGAGTGCAGGCAACAGGATTAAAAACTGTTGATGAAAGAATATGCATGCAGGATTGAGGTGGGGTAATAGAAGAGCATCTAGTGTTTTCCTCTAGGACTGGAAGCTGGGTATGTCACTGGAGGCCTTGCAAATGAGCAGTTTGTCAGCCAACTGTGTAAAGACTCCCCTTAACCAGGGGTTCATACTGGGACAAATGCTTCCAAGCCACAGGAAAGAGACTGCAGTATTCACTGTGTTTCAGTGAAAACTGCTTGAAGGCCACTGGTCGTAAAGTTTTCTAAGGCAAGCATTTTGTCCATGTCCTCCTATAACAATGCACTCACGGTTACAGTTGTGTGTGTGACTGTAGTATGTGTGATTTCACTACCACTTATCTTCATGATTTTTTTCTATAGCTACCTGATACTGTGCTGAGAGGATGTAAGAGTTATTGCTATGCATTATTCATAGCTTCAGAAGCCTGATTTAAGAACCATGATTCCATGGCTGAGGGGAGACCTCATCACTCTCTACAACTACTTGAAAGGACACTGTAGAGAGGTTGGTGCTGGTCTCTTCTCACAGGTAATTAGTGATAGAACAAGAGGGAACGGCTTCAAGCTCCAACAGGGGAGGTTTAGACCTTACATTAGGAAAAAAAATCTTCACATAAACAGTGGTCAGAGCATGGAATAGGCTGCCCAGGGAGGGGGTTGAGTCACCATCCCTGAATGTGTGTAAGAGTCGTTTAGATGAGGTGTTGGGGGATATGGTGTAGGGGAGAACTTTGTAGAGTAGGGCTGATGGTTGGACTTGATGATCCCAAGGGTCTTTTCCCAACCTAGATGATTCTATGATTATATTAGTAATTGCCCAAATACATACTAATAACCATTACAGTTATTGCAGGAGGTGATTTCTTCACTGCAATGTAATGAAAAGTAAAGCTGCAGGGAATTTTTTTAAAACTAGAAGTGTGACATTTTCATGGTGATACAATAGGTGTTTTTGGAATAAATTCATAGTTGTTCCACAGATAGTGACTTTTTTTTACTGCTGTCAAGCTTGATGTTGTTACAATCTTAAATTTAAATAAAAGTTAAAAGCAAATTAGTAGTGCTGCTGCTGCCATAGTATTTCTGGTTGCATGGGTCTTCCTCAGTGGTCACCTAGATCATAAGCTGTTCTGAATTTGTGCTGCTTTGCTGACTTTTACTGAGGTATCCACAGAGGGCTAGTCTTTTCAGTCTAGTGTTTGTTCTGTTGTTTTGTCTGGATTATAATCTAATTGTTTTCCTAGGAACTGTCCTAGGAGTGAGGACACAAAGATCCACATAGACTTGTTGCAGACCATGTTGGACCAGATGCTTAGAAAAAGAGTGCACAAAAACAGCACCTGTAGGATGTTAATAAACTGTTTTTCTCAAGTTAAACAAGACTAAAAACATATGCTAAAAGAGTTGCAGACTTACATTGGATGAAAACAAGTTGGTCTAAATAATACTTGTTAGAAAAAACCCCATGTGTTACGGTAACATCTCAGCTAGTTAAACCTTAGGGTCACATTATCCTCTCAGAGAAAAAGGTGTCTTGCAGAGTTTTAAAGAACTTAATATCCAGAAGGAAGAACCCTTCAAAGAAAAGATACAAGGAGCCAGTAAGTCTAAACAACAGGTTTGTTGTGATCTTACTGATACCACATTACTTTGCAGACCAGGAACTAAGGCATCTGAGGAGGAGGAAGTAACATATTTTGAGTATATATTTATCTCCACGTTCTCTGCATGTCAGGGTGCTTATATAGAATTTAAGGAGATATGGAACTGGGTAGTGGAAGGCAGTTCACTCTCATTTACTGTATATTTCATGTATGATATATATATAACATGAAACATCACATCTGATCATCAGAACAAAAGAGCTTTTTCTATTCATAAACTGAAAAAGGCAAAGGAATCTGCCTGAGTCTCTTTCAAACTGTCCTTAACTAAAACACAGCAATCTCAACTAGATTTAAGTAGCATTTAGGCAATTAGAGTAGCTCAAGAGGACTGGCCTTGGTAAGGTGCTATGAAACACAGGGGGTTTTGTGTACATTCTACAAGTTAACTTCTGTCTTCATCCCATCTCCCCAAATGCCTAAATTTATGCTCCCAAATGCACACTTGGAAACAGAAATAAATATAAACGGTGTTTTTTTACAGTATTTGCATATGAAAGTCTCATTGATTTAGATGATATTCAGTGTCACTCTGTGCCATTAAACAGAAGCCATCTTTTAGGTATCTGGGTACAGAATTTGAGCTATGCATGTAATTGGTCTAAATCTTTAGTGGTGAAGGAAAAATGTTACTTGAAATGAACAGAAGGTTTAGCAGGAGTACTTAGAAAACTTTGATTTCTTTACTACACAAAGGAAAGTATTTTGAAGACTGCTAATAAATGTGAAAGCTTTGAGAAATCAATACAAGCTGATGAAGAACAGAGCTCTGCTTCACATTTGTGCCCTTAGTGGAAAATAGACATCCTTCGGGCGCAAAGAGACTGTAAAGCTTTTTTCAATGTTTAGCCCTCTTCCACTAAGAGCTACTGGAAATGAAAAGGAGCCTGGCTGTCTGGATCCACTGAGAAAGGAAGTTCAAAGGGATGCAGGGAGCTGAAAATGTTTGCAGCTTTCAGGTACCACCGGTATAAGACAAATAAGGGATAGCAGAGGAACTAAGTGTCATATGTAAGGGAGGGAAGCAGATGGAAGATGCACATTTATGAGAAGCGACTGAATAGCAGGGTAGCATAGGCATGGAAAATGGTTAACAGAACAGATATATGAAAGATTAAATATAGAAGGGAGATGAGATTAATGTACTGGAAACTAGCTGCAGATGATGAGATCTGCTCTGGACACTCTGTTCTCTGCTCTTGAATCCTCCCCATGGTATCTAGGCACTTAACTGGCAGATGAGTCATTGTCTCTTTGTGCTGCAGCTTGTTTCTCCATTAAATAAAGGTAATGCTTTCCACTCTTGGAGTGATGCTGAAAAGGATTGATCTGTAAAGTGCTTTGAAGATATACTAACATTCACAGAGCCTCTAAAGCCTAGGTTTTAATTGTGGAGCTGCAGATAAATTTAATACATTTTTACAGCAACAAAAATGCCTAACTGCAGTAATTCTAGTCTATGATAAATTATTTCTGATGTTCCCGATGCCTCAGATGAAGAGGCTGGTTAGATCAGTTAGGAGAGCATAATATTGTTGGTGGGGCTCAAAAATTGCTGGTTGGGAATCAACTTGCTTTGTTCCCAGGGTAGCTTATTGTATGTTTCAAGGAAAACTTATTTCTTTAGCTGATATGCAATGTTATACTTCAACTTTGCTGTGAGTTGCAAACAGTGAAATAAAATGATTCAAAGTAGAATATGAATTCATTACATGCAGCCACAATATAGCTATTTTCTTAACACACTGTACGATGGAGTAATGGGAATAAAACTTCACAATTTCATCCAATTGCACAGCTCACACAGCAACTTCAACTATTACGTAAACATGATTTCATGGTCAGTAGGTTTGTGAATACATAGTTGTTAAAATCTTATCAAATCTGTTCTTATCAAATCCTACATTGTTGTCTTAAGCTCTACTTTCCTTGGAAGTAACTATCAAAACCATTTTGGTGAGCTCCAAGCAAAACAGCAACTGTTCTCCTAATGATCCCATAATCACTATAACAAAAGTTGTTTTCTAGGTGTGTTCAGCAAGGAGGGGAACCTACTAGCTGTAAATAACTAAGGACTTTCAGACAACTTGAGCTCATTTAAATTCCAAATTACTTTGTAATCTGGAAGTTGATCTGACCACTTGCAAATGTAGTTATTCAGCATAAAATCAAAGCCTCAGGAGAGCTTGGTAAGAATTGCTTGAAGATATGCCATGAGAACTATTATATGTGAAGTATTTTACTATTTGCAGTGCACAAGTTAAGTGGTGGTTATAGCTCTTAAGAGGTGGACTGGTTAATAAAAGCTTTGCAGCTGGTATTAATCAATGCTGTTAGTGACTAAATGGGGGAATGGAAAAGTCTGATAGAATAGTTATGATCCCACCACTTAAAAGGAGATAAGCAGTCTTTGCTGTACTTGACACCTAGTGGACCTCATCCTTATGTACTGGGACTGATTTATACCAGTAAAGCACTGAAGAATGACTCGAAATGAAAATTGTTTTACAGCATGTTTTAGATCCTTTCTATTGTGTTATAACGCTGTAAATGGGCCTTCATAAAACATGATCCAGGCAAGTAATTTTTCAGAAGTCCAAATTATACTACCTCTTACTGGAAAGAAAGCTGCATGGCTGGAGTTTGTCAGAAAAGATTTCTCCACAGCCCTTGGCCCTTGGTTGCATCAAATCTCGTAGTTATTAATTGCAGCTTTATTGGCATTTTGATGTTCTCTTTAGGGCAGAAGAAGGGGGTGCCAGTGATAAATCCACTAAATCCAGAACAATTCTGGCAGCTATGACTTTAATTTCAGCCAAACTTGTTTCTGATGTGGACAAGGTAACTATACTAAAAGTTTAATCTCATAAAGCAAAAGATTGTCTTTAACAAAGCTGAAGACAAGACAAGAAAATTAAGTGCATCACTGAGACTTTCTTAAACTATTTTTAGCAGAAATCTAGAACTGACCTTGTATACCCAGTTTCCATTCAAAACAAATGCATTGTCAAAGTAACTGCATGGGACTGCACAGAGAAACTCTTCCCTTCTTGTGAAAGCTATTGCACTGTGTTTCTCTTTGGCTTTTAGAGGCTGCGTGAAAGCACAGTGACTGCAAATGAAGCTGTCTGAAGCTTATGACCTTTATAGTATAAAGACACTCTCTTCCTAGTCTTCCTTCCCTTTTCACTTGGAAATCTCCGGGGTTTGTTTCCCAGTTTCTCCTTTCCCGTACAGCATGACATAGAATTCTTATTTCTTCCAATTGAAATGGAATTAAAACTCTTACTTTCTTCCTCAATGTTGTCTCATATTGCAATCGCCTATAAGAAAAATAGCAGCAATATGATGGTACTGATAGTGTGATTTCTAATGTATTGTTGCCTTTTATCAGAGACTGACAGTAATAAAAACAAATGTCAGATCTAGGCACAGAGTTCAAATTGCTTTGCACCCTTGTCCCTCTTTTGCTTACACAAGGGATTTCCTGGGTTGCCAACACTGACAGGTTCTCCTGATGGTTCTTCCTTCCTGCATGTGAAGGAAGCAGCCAGATATGATGGTCTGCATGGGTTCCACATGCTCCAATGTGAGGCTGAAGTCTATACTCCAAACTCATGAAAATAAACACTGAATTAGAAATGAAGTGGGGAATGATGAAGGGGAGGATGTTAGTAAGTGTGGAACCCCCTTTTCCTTCCCCTTGCCTGGAAAATGGCCTTAAACTGGAATGACATCCTCAGTTACATGAAGTTACTAGAGTACCTCAAAGATATGACTTGTCTCTCCCAGCTTCTCTGATATCCCCTATGCTTTTGTTTAGTTACCAAGTCTAAAGTCAGGACAGCCTTAATTCTCTCTACTTGTTAGAGGAAGAACTATACTTTGTTTTATTGGCCCCTTCTGAAGTAAGGGAGGGATAAGCTCTTAAAAACCAAAACAAAACGTAACCCCAAACTTAAGCCAAAAAAACCAAATCAGCTCCAAACCAATCAGACAAAACAAAGAAAGACACAGCTTAGCTGCTAGGATGTGACACTTCTGGAAACTTAAAGCAAGTTCAGATATCCAAACACTACTGTGGATTATTAGACAGCTGCTGCTTAAAATACCTTCATTCTAATACTAATGTAAAAATGCCTATTATTGAAAGAACTGTCTATCTTTCTAGATCTAGTGATAAGCCTTCTAGGATTCCTTAAAAATCTTGAGATACTTAAATATTCAGTTTCCTGTAGATTTTTAAAACATGCTCTGAGCAATAATTCTAAAGTGGGTTTTATTTAAAATTGCTTCGCATCTTAGTATAGTGTTGCTAGTTTAGAGCCTTTCTGATACTGCTTTTCTTTTAAGATTTCTTGTTAATTAGGCTAAATCATGACCCCACCTTAATCCCAGCATGCAAATTACTTTTAAAGCAAAAAAGGACTAGTCTACTTGAGCGTTCAGGCTTTGAGGCAGATAAAGCTCCTTCCATTAATTTCAAGCGACAGTAGTTCAGTCTTGACCTGACCAAAAGCTTTTGATATCTCAACAGCATGCAAATAGACACTATGTAGCCAGCTGTATCTCAGAATAATTCAGTTCTGCTGCTGTTGAAACTGGTTTTCCTGTTACTTGGACTGACTGGTTTGCATTTAGCTTGTGCAATGTTCCTCAAACCCATTGCTGTCTGAAATGGTACAATTGCTCAGGTGTCTTTAAAAATGCCACTCCTTTTAACCTTGTAATTTGTAGTATTCTCACTTTCTAGAGGAAATTTACAGTTTGTGGAATTTTGCAAGTCATGAGAACCTACTCGTCTGTGACTATTGTGTCACTGAACTTGGCTCTGTTTATAATAAGTTAACAAGCTCAGCTCTGAGATGACATTCAACATCCTGTTCTCTCTGCTCTAAATAGGATATTTCTAAAGCAAAAATTAAGTCCATTGTGAAGCTAGGGCTTCCCTTCTGCATCTTCTCTTCTACAGAGATATTTTTCTTCTACCTTCTTTCCTTCTGAGATGTGTCCATGTCTTTGTAAATAATATAACCTTTACATCACTGCATTCATTTAGCTCTGAAACTTGGTATTGGCACTAGATTATTTTGCCATTTATAATATTTACTTGAGATAAATGGAACTTGCACTTTCACACTAATTCTTCCAGGGGTGGGAAGGGAAAAACCACCAGGAGCCTTGATGTGGTCTTTAGTGTATGTTGCTCTCATCTATGACCTTTTTCATATACTCATATTTTTTTCCCTTTTGCTTCCCATGTGTATGTGCATGCGGTAGCTCTACAATATTAAATCAGTTCTCAAATGTCACATTAACAATTTAGGGAAAAAGGAATCGCAGCCACTAATATAGAAAGTGAATCCTTTTATGTTACGTAAGTTTTATATTAGGCAGGCTGTATCTGAAGAAAAAGGAATCGCAGCCATTAATATAGAAAGTGAATCCTTTTTATGTTACATAAGTTTTATATTAGGCAGGCTGTATCTGAAGATATGTGATACAAACATGGCACTCAGGTTTTTTGGATATATATTTTAGCTCTGTCTATTAGAATTACCCTTTCATCAAACAAATGAGGCCTTTATGGATATTAGGAGGAGATGTGCATCTGTTATAAGCTACGTACAGACACTTGATTTGTCTATTGAATAAGATACTTATGTTTTATTATCTAAATATATTGTGTCCTTGTTTAGGTACACATACGGTAACACATTGGGTTTGTGCTGGTGTTGCATGCTACATATAAATTATTTCAATAGCAGACTGACTCACTTAAGCAGGGCCATTCTTCAGAAATTAAATAACTGTTAAATATAGTGATGCCAGGTGTTTCTCTGAATTATATTTTCTCATATTGCAGAATATGGATCAAAGCTGTTCAGATACTGATGGACAGTCTAGAACAATGGTCTTAATTTGCTAAAAGGTAATTTTTCCAATCTAATCTTGTTTAAATGAATCATCTTTCTCTTCTCCATTGCTACTTGACTATTATACAGCAATCACCTTTACAATGAAAGCCATTTCAGTCTGTATGTTAAAAATCAAAGCAGTTAGATTCTTTCTTTCAAAGCCATTTTATTCCAGAGTTCAAGAAAGTGAATCAATACCATAAAAAAATTCCTTCTTCCTGCCCACTAATGTGAAGCTTTTCACCAGTTCATTAAATATTGTATAGCACCCTACATAATTTTTTACAAGCTTTTAGTGAACATAGCTCCACTGAAAATTAGCAAACTCAATTTTTAATAAAATACGGATGGTTTCACTTTTTGAAAAATAAGCAGTAAAACCCCTACCTTTTGAAGTGCAGTCTAAAGCCTATATTGCAGTGTCAGTGTCATAGTGCCCCACCCCTAGGAAATTGTTCCTTATTGTATGTTGATGTTGGTCACAAGGATAACAAGAACAAGTGTGCTTCTTAATGCTTATCACAGAATTTATCTTACATGATCCATTTGTAGGAGGATTTTCCTTCTCATATGGAATAACCAGCTGTGAACATCTTTGGACACAATACTTGGCATATTTGTCTCTACCTGAAATGTTTCTCCCTTCCATTCTATGATTTTTCTTATCTCTTGATAAAGTGGCTGAGTTACAAGCAAGGCAAGTAACTTTGGTTTAAGGAATGAAGCATGTTGCATCTAGTGGAGTGTCACTGATAATAAAAAGCTTTAATGGCAAACAGGAGATGAATAAATTCTATAGAATATGTTCAAACAGTTGTGTTACATGAGAGATTTCCATTGCAAACAGCAGCAATATTTGTGTCCACGTGCATTCTGTATCATCAATAGCTTGCCTGAAAAGTGATTGAAAGGGTATATAACCTACACATTTGCCAGTTGTTTGTTACGTTCAAGGAAATATCTCATTTTCTATTGTGGGGTCATAGCCTCAGTGTGTAATCGCTATATGTAAATATTCTAAACCCCTTCTGTATAAACTTGGAGAAAAAATTGAATGAAAGCATTTAAATGATGGCTAGCATGTTGATAAGATATCTGAAGCCCTGCTAGATCAGTAAGTAGAGGAGGTAGATTTTCTTTGACTTTTCCTTTTGCTCTTCTATTACGGTGTGGTATCTGTTGAGTATATACAAAAGGGAAAAAAGTACCGTGCATAAGGACGATACATATTAGGATTGCATTATAATTACGTTCTACTTGGGCTTGGGTTTTCACTCTAAATCCACATAGACATCTTAAAGTACTTGGGGACAGTGGCATAGTAGATTTACACAATAGATTTAGGAACAATCCTTATATTTTTTACTTAAAGTAAGAATTTACATATTGAAAGAAATGCTTTCCAATGTCAGACCAAACACTGAATGGGCCAAGAAGACTGAAAAACAACTTCTTTGTCCTAGAGGTAATAGCCAGGTGTTAGTGGAGGACCACAACTGCAACATTCAGTGTGGAAGCCTATTACCAGCAAGGCAAGGTAATACAGACATGTTCAAACTGCTGTGTTTTCCAGCTGGCAGCATGTTAGAAGTGCCTATCCCCAAGTGGAATACAGCCTGTAAAAATTACAGTAGTCATCTAACCGATATTTGCCAGTAACAGATTTTCACAGAAAAAGTAAATAGGAAAACATCAGTGCATATCCAGGTGTAATATTGCCCTCACTAAAGTGAAGTGTTGCTACATTTTAATGTGACTCATTAAATTTGATAAACATATTCCTATGCACCTATGATTATTTACAGTCTAATTGTTTCCTGAAAAAAATAAATGACAAGTTTCTTCCCATTTGGCTGTGTCTGATAGCTGCTTCATACATGCTTTTGAGAGCAAGTTGAAGGGGTTTTTAGCTGGGAAGAAACATCTCAGCGTAATGCATTTAAGACTTTTCTCTCACTTCCAATGCAACAGCAACTCTTTTCCCACATTGCTTTAGTGCATTTGCATAGAGTAACACTATTTGCATTTAAATTCTTTGGAATTTTGCTTCTCTACCCCTTATTTATCTGGCTTTCAGAAAGCTGGCCCTTCATATTCTCATCAAAAACAGTTTTGCTATAATAGTTGACTCTTTATATTAGTAATATTTAACTTGTATTACCTGACTGGGAGGTCCAATGTGGAACAACGTTGGGGGGGGGGGGAACAATTCTCTCACTTCCAATGCAACAGCAACTCTTTTCCCACATTGCTTTAGTGCATTTGCATAGAGTAACACTATTTGCATTTAAATTCTTTGGAATTTTGCTTCTCTACCCCTTATTTATCTGGCTTTCAGAAAGCTGGCCCTTCATATTCTCATCAAAAACAGTTTTGCTATAATAGTTGACTCTTTATATTAGTAATATTTAACTTGTATTACCTGACTGGGAGGTCCAATGTGGAACAACGTTGGGGGGGGGGGAACCATGAAAAGTTCAGTAGTTAATTCAAGAAGCTCTTGAATAATTCATTGCAGATAAGCCCTTTAAACTCCCATTTAAGTTGTTAATAATGAGTAGTTCATTCCCAAGACCTCTGTTACTTGCACCTGATATAAAGTACAAGTAGGAAAAGCTCAGTAAGGAGTCATGTTTCATCTGTAAAATAATTTTACCTATTGCAAAATGATTTTTTTCTTATCTTTTATTCTCTTTTCACATGTTTTAGAAAGTACTAGCTCTTTAAGAATCGCTGCCGCTTTCACCAGCCCACATGGCTATGTAACTGAAAAAAGGCATTTAACTGAAGGATATTCACAATATTTAATTGGGAAAAGCAGTAGTATATTAAATGTCTTCCCCACGCTCTTGCTGTTTTCCTTAAATAAGCTGTTCTAAAATAGGATTAGCATAAACATTCTACTCTGGAAAATGCAGGATTTTTTTCCTGCAGAGATCAGAACTAAGCACTTAGTATATTTCGTAAGTAAAATTCTTGTTCAATTAGAGACTTCCTGTACCAAAGGAATGAGGAGTACAATACAGCCCTCAAGTATGGAGAGCTCGAGGGGTTCAAGGAAATTAGTGATCCCTCCTCCCTGGTACTGCTTCCAACTCCGAGTAGGGAATAAATGGAAAAGGATATTTGTAGATTCCAGGAGTTCCTAATGGCGGGAAGTGTGGGCCTTCAACACCTCGATAGAGGTGGTGGGACTGATGAAGCTTAAGTGAGATAGAGCTGGGCAGAGGGTTTTAGCAAATAGTAAAATTGTTGAAAATTGTGATTTATTTTTTTTATTTAACGCACATCTAGAAGTGTGTTACAAGCTTTTTACTGTACTTTCCAAAATATCAGGGTGTAATGTCCAGGGTGATAGTCACAGAAATGCTGAAGAAAAGTATTCATCCATATCTCTGCCTCATAGTCTGGAAATCATGTGTTTTGCTAAGCTATATTAGATTCGTTCTGCTTAAAGAACTTGTATTACTGATTTCCCAGGATGGAATAATAACCAATACATAACCAATAAATCTTATCTTTAAAGTTAAATCTCTTGCTCATCTTGTAATTTGATAGACACAGAATAATGGAGGGTGAACGGGACCTCAGGAGGTCTCTAGTCCAAACTCCTCAAAATAAGGTCAAGTCTGAGCTCGGAACTATTTGGGGCTTTATCCAGTTAAATTTGGAAAGTCTCCAAGCACAGAGATTACATAGTCAAAAATTTGTATGAATAATTACATCCATTTGGGCAGGAACTGAAACTTGTGCCAGTCAACCACAGATAAGTGCCTTAATTGTTTGGCTAGAAAGTTATCTTAATGCTCTCTGGATAATACTTAAAGGTGTTCACCCTATAAAGTGAAATAGTTCTGAAAAGAGGGCATCAGTTAGAGCACTCATCTGCAGTCGAGATACAAGTACTGAGCCTGAAGTGAGTAGGCAGTCATGAATAGCAAGGGAATGGCAGGTGGAGGGGTGCATCCTCTAGCATTTTTAGGGTTGGTTTTTTTTTTTTTTTACCCAACTGCTGTCTTTCCTCTGCTCTTAAAAGTATTCACAGGTACCAGCCTAAATGGAACACTGCATTGCATGAAAACACTTCCCCATCATGGCCTAGGAAGAAATAAAAGATTTCAGGTCCGTGCTGCAAAATCAATCTCAGAAAAATGTGAATTGTATTTGGCAAGTTGGAAATGAGCAATAATAGGCAGGGGAATTATATTTTGGGCTTTTATATTTTGTAAAGGTAACTTGCCTTCGGGAGATCTCTGCCTGCTCAAGGGCAGGAGCAGAGGCGCGTAAGTGGTAGAGGTACAGAGAGGTGGCAGTAGATGGACTTACTGTCAGTGGATTCCTACCATAAATTAATTCAGGATAATGCTAAATAGTTGACTCGCTCCCTTCACAAAGAAGGTTATTTAAGCTACTGCTTAAACCTGTGCCCTTGAGACTATGTGATGCTCATGTACCCGCAGAGGATGTTAGTCTCGGTCTTTGAAATGTGCTGTATGATTAACTGAGGGGTTACAGTGTAAATGTACCATGTTTACCAAGAAAAAAAAAAAAAGTTATATATATGAACTTTTGTCACGCAGTTCTTCAGCTTGATGTCATCAGAGGTGGTTTGTTTGATTTGATTTCTGCTTTAAGTGGGCTTCCATGAGAAGTAAACATTGTTTCCGGAACCATTTAACCTCCTGTAGGGCTATATTTCTCTTGCCCCTCACACACCCCTATGGCATTTAAAAGGCTAAAGATTTCTCTTTAATAGTTAATGCTATTACAGTTTGGGTTTTCTAATGATAAAATTAAAACATCTTTCTGTCAAACACATTTGTGAGAAGTCATTCTCTCATTTCACAACTGAAGGCTGTTGTGATCATTTGTATTTTCATATGCCAACCACCATTCTTCATGTTCTTAAATATTTTTCTCAAAGTAAGAAACCAAAGAATGGTTGAACTCCATCAGATTAATCTAATTTAATATTACTCCTCCTCTGATACTGGAGAGAGTAAGGATGAATTGAATCCTGCTTGCTAGTGGTTTACTGGTTTGATCTGGTACAGATTGTGAAATTGCTCAGAGACTGTGAGTTTAGAGCCAAAAAACGTGATTTGTTTCTGACGCAGACTACCTTCTAACAGGGTTTGTTGCTCTAGACAAACCAGCAGATGCTTTCCTCCCACCTGCTGTAGGTGCCTGTGCAATTTTGGAACACTTCTCTATGTGTAGTGGCCTCTTTGGCCCATACAGCCTTTGTGCCTGAGGCTGCGTTGGGTTCAAGTGTTACCCAGCACTTGGGTCCAGGTCTGGCTTGTTGGGTTCAAGTGCTAGCACTGTTACCCAGCACTTGGGTCCAGGTCTGGCTGGTTCTGTGGGAAGCCGAGAGCCGGGGTAGCTGTGTGTGAAGGCTCAGCCTGCTGTCAAAAGACACCCGTGTAATTGTTTTGAATCATCTCATCTGTGGTGCTCTGCACTGAGCTCAAGGAGGTAGCTCTGGGAGAAGACCCTCCCTGTGCCTTGGTTAGGGTGAGTGTCCTCCAGCAGATGCCTTTCCCTGCCCAAGGGTATGTTGCTTCTCTCCTTTTTCAGCAGTGATGCAGCAGGTCCCTGAATGAGGAAGGGGCTCTGCTGTTTTACAAAGGTTACATGGTAAAGGTTGTGTTCCCTACTCAGGGCCACGTATGCATCATCTATGGGCAGATATGATTCTATATACCTATGCTATAGAGAGCAGAGGGGAGTTATAAGGGAATTAACTAGACTCTACCAGACTACTTGGCTGTATTAAATATTTGGATAGGATATAAGAATGGTTGAACTCCATCAGATTAATCTACCAAAGAATGGTTGAACTCCATCAGATTAATCTAATTTAATATTACTCCTCCTCTGATACTGGAGAGAGTAAGGATGAATTGAATCCTGCTTGCTAGTGGTTTACTGGTTTGATCTGGTACAGATTATGAAATTGCTCAGAGACTGAGTTTAGAGCCAAAAACCGTGATTCGTTTCTGACACAGACTAGCTTCTAACAGGGTTTGTTGCTCTAGACGAACCAGCAGATGCTTTCCTCCCACCTGCTGTAGGTGCCTGTGCAATTTTGGAACACTTCTCTATGTGTAGTGGCCTCTTTGGCCCATACAGCCTTTGTGCCTGAGGCTGTGTTGGGTTCAAGTGCTAGCACTGTTACCCAGCACTTGGGTCCAGGTCTGGCTGGTTCTGTGGGAAGCCGAGAGCCGGGGTAGCTGTGTGTGAAGGCTCAGCCTGCTGTCAAAAGACACCCGTGTAATTGTTTTGAATCATCTCATCTGTGGTGCTCTGCACTGAGCTCAAGGAGGTAGCTCTGGGAGAAGACCCTCCCTGTGCCTTGGTTAGGGTGAGTGTCCTCCAGCAGATGCCTTTCCCTGCCCAAGGGTATGTTGCTTCTCTCCTTTTTCAGCAGTGATGCAGCAGGTCCCTGAATGAGGAAGGGGCTCTGCTGTTTTACAAAGGTTACATGGTAAAGGTTGTGTTCCCTACTCAGGGCCACGTATGCATCATCTATGGGCAGATATGATTCTATATACCTATGCTATAGAGAGCAGAGGGGAGTTATAAGGGAATTAACTAGACTCTACCAGACTACTTGGCTCTATTAAATATTTGGATAGTGTCATCAGTACATTAGAGGTGACTTAATGTATTGTCTTTGCTTCTGTGTTTTATCTTTGTATGGTAGCCATTGCAAATCATCACAGGGCAATTTATGGCCACCTACCAGAAAACAAGTTTGAGTGGAGTTTGCAATAAAATAGTATGGGCAATGACAGATGAAGCAGAATGAATGGTTTGGTTATTCATAAGCCAAATGACCCTTGAAAGACAGCAGTAAAAAGCAGTAGAAGATACTCTAAAATAATGTGAGGCTTCAAGTAATGTAACTTGTCATGACTGGCAGTCAGAACATGCTGGTTTATGTGCTCCTTGGGTGCATTTTGGCATGGGACTGGGAGGCATCATCCTGCAGAGGCCTTTTCTCTGCTGTATGAGGGCAGGGTACTTTGTGATCTCATCTCAGGAGAGAATAAGAAAAAGCAAAGGACTTTTCTCTGCTGTCCAGCTGCTCACCGGTGCCATAAGCTAACTGGGAAGGGAGAAGCACCTAGTACCACTCATGTTTTGTTTGCTCTTGCCAGTTTCTCATGTGTCTCTCCTTGCATCTTTCTGGTGCACCCACTCCCCATTGTGCTCCAAATAACTCTCAGGTGGATGAGCCATTACAGGGAGCTGTTTGAAAGAAGCAGCGTTGTGCAGCTAAGCTGGGGCTAGCCCTTGTCAACCTTTTAATCCGTGAGCTGGATGATTCACTGTCTTCAGAGCAGCAGAAAGTACAGAAAAGAACACTCGTGTAACGCTTCCTGAGAAATACTATGCTAATTATTGGAAATAGCTTCACTTGCAACAGTAGAAAACTGATATTTTAGTGTAACTTGAATGAAATGAGTAATATGTGGCTTGTTCTTCTCTAGCTGGCTTGTGCGTTTCCATCCTGACGTTCAGTCTTTAATATGAGTTTTTAATTGTGCACTGTGTTGCTTTCATGTGTTTTCTTTGTTTGGAAGAGGTGTCTGCGTTTCACTCGCTAGGTTTAAAGCAGTACTATTTTTATACAGTGTTTTGTAAAGTGCTGTACTAATGTCATGGAGAAAGATGTCCCAGTTTTAAGGAATCTTTAGAACTTTAAAGAGAACTACCTAATAATTTTTATGGCAAGTCATTGTTGCAAGCTTCATTTATCAGCAAGTCTCAGAAATAAATGCTACGTGTTCGTACATCAAACTGAAGCTACTTTGTTTCCCCATGATGGTTTTCCTTACATTTTTGGTTTATGTAGGTCTCTGGCTATTAAGGTTTTACAGAAATGCTGAAAAATTTAACAAATTCAGATAGTTAATGGAAGATACTGAGTGAGTGTTTCCCAGGTAATCTGAACTTCTTATTCATCTATGAAAACTGCAACTAAAACTGACAAAACTGCAAAAAATGAACATTATTTGTTCTAGGATTCATCTGCATGGAAAGTATATCAGTTTTAAGCTTATGAGCCAATTCCAAAATAAATACTTATATCCATATTACATGAGCACAGTCTTTCAATAAAAAAACTGGTATGAAGCAGGGGGTGGGGGTACCTTATTTTTCATTTAATGGTAATATAGGCATCTAAATCACAGTATGCATGTCCAAAGGGAAAGCAGTCTGTAGGTCTCTGAGTATATCTGTAGCATTATTTAAAACTCTAGGCAAAATAAAGGTCATGGGGAAGATCATTTTGGTATCCCACCTTTCTGGCATCTGTGAGAATTCTTTCTTTATCTTCAGCAAGAAAGAGGCAAGGAAAACAGATATATCTTGGTCTCTTCTAGGAGGAAATAAAATGACATATTTGAGTGTGTTTTGAACATTTGCATGCATACCAGCAACATCTTACTCTCTCAAACCCCAGAGATGGGCTTGTTTTTGTAAATCGTGGTATCTGAGGAATCTTCTTCTCTGCAATACTCTTGGAAAAATGCTGTAGCTTGTCAATAATGGATAGCCATTTGTCCAGCCTTCCTAAAAGCACTTTTTCTATCGAAATGCTTTAGTAGTGTTTGCAAAAATGAGAAAATACAGCACAACTTTGGAATCAGCCATTCATCTATGCTTTCGAATAGAGAATGAGATTGTGGTCTCAGTTATGCTGGTGTAAGTCAAGTGTAAGTAATGAAGTTTGCTTTCCTATGTATTAGTGTGTAGTTAGGATTTTAGCCCTTCCTGCCCCATCAATACTGATATTTATAGGGAAATTGGTTTCCTTTCTTCGGAAAGAACTTGCATTAATGTTAGGTAGGTTTTCACATTTCTACTCTTTTTCTGCCTTATGTTGCATGTAAAAACAGCATCCTTTTTTTATTTAAAGCAGTGGGGGGAAAAAAACAAGATAGTCTTTACAGTAAAAAAATATGCCTGCATAACTATTCACAAAACATCTCTGGGGTCTTGTAACTGAAAGAGGAAATCTTCCTTTTCCAGTGAAATTACCTTAGCTGAAACTATGTTGATCGTTTTTCTGTAAAATTACTTTAGAATTTATAAACAAGACCACTCAAAGAAGAAATACTGTCTTCACTATTTGTCTCTCTTCACAAACATTTTAACTCTACTAACACAGCCCATAAAATGCAATATTCATTTAAGTCAACACAGTTATGTGTGGATAAACTTTAAATACGTCTCTTGTCATTTTAATTTAAATTCATTGGTAGGAAGCTCAGTTTAACGGTAGTTGAGTAAAAAAAGAAAACATATTCTCTGTACTCATAAATCACCCAAACTTCAATTTATTCAAAACACTGAATTAGGTACTCAGCTAGGGCACAGGAGAAGAAGAAATTACATTGCTTCCATTAATAGCTTTTTTGAGTATGCAAATTAATAGTCAATTGTAAATGGCTTTGCAAAAAGCAGATTGGTTTAGAAATTAAAAAAATGAAAAAACATGATTTAGGTAGTGAACAAGTCTATCTCCACTCCTGCCTCTCAAGCTTTCATATAAAACAAATTATTCTGACACCTAGTGAAGAAAATTTCAAATTGCCCAATCTAAAACTGGAAGTGTAAATAACTCTTTGGTTTCAAATGATTAGTTATTGAAATTAATGGGTGTTAGTAGTGCATATCAACACGGGAATGAAGTCCCTGGCATTTGTTATTGACATTTCAGTGCTGCCTGTTAGTGAGCTTTTGCAGAATGAACAAAAAGTCTTCAGTTGAACTATTTTATGGTGGGATCCAATCCAAAAGTACTCGTTAGTCTGCGTATTAGTGGAAAAAATCTTATAAAAGTTTCACTGATCTTTGGATGTTAGCCTTATTGCTTGAGGCTACACTTCTCTCTTCTTCCTTGAGGTACCTCATTTTGCATGGAAATGCACATTCTGTTGAAACTCTTGGTTCAGCAAAGCTGTTCGGCTCGTGCCTAAATTAATCTCGTGCACTTTAGGGCCTTTGCTGTACATTGAAACGTTTTTATCTTCATTTAGTGAGCTATCTGAATGAACGGCTCAGCCTGCAACAGGGAGAGACTCCTTGCCTTGAGTGGTAGCAGGAGGCTCCCCGCTATTTGCTGGGCCAGCATGGGTGGCAGAAGAAAGTGTTGGAGCAGGATGACTCAGTTCAGATTTTCTAGAGAGCTCAGAGATCATGTCTCAAAAAATTACAGTCAGGGATACAGGAGACCTTGCATAGAGTGGCCTGTTTCAGTACCTCTGCAGGCTTCTGTATCTTAAGGTGGAAACAATCAAATACTGGAAAACTTATTTAAAAAGGGATATAGAGAGATATATATCATATAAAAAGCTATATCTTCCATACTCTTAAATCCCACGTTCTGCATGCTGCTTCTTGTGTACCTGGTGCAGTCCATGGAGAGAGGGGCCAGAATTACTCTTTCTTATTTATTTATTTATTTATTTCTCAAGGGCCACAAAATATGTCTGAGGACAAAGCTGTAGTTAAACTGACTTTTATAGAAATGTATTCTGTAGTAGTAAAAGCTGTATTGGTTTAACTGACATAGACTTGCGTTATATGAGGAGAGGGGTTGCAAAATAATAAAGCTAATGAATTGCATGGATCCTACAGTTTAACTGTGTGCTGGTCCTAAGGACTGGCCGTTCAGCGATCCAGCACTTTCACAGTTTTTTCATTCCTGCCTGTATTTCATGCTTGCAGCACCTCAGCTTAAAAGGCCTGTGAAATTCCTAAAAATGCTTCTTGTTACAGTCTTGGCCAGGCTTTTCATGAATTTCAGAGCAGTCCTTTCCAGAAATCAGGAAGAGATGATATGACAGCCCATTTCAAAAGAGGACTCTCGTTATTCACGGCCCTTAACTTCATGGCTAGAGTACCACCTGATTACTAGTAATTGGAGTAGACATTTACTGTGTTAATTCAATATGTAAATCTACCTGAAGTTTGTACTGGGTTTCCAGAGGAATTGCATTCCCTGCCTTTCTGATGGACAAGAGAGCTAACAGCAGTGCCTCTTATTTCCCCAGTGGTTCCACACAAACCTTGTAAGAACAAGGCACTGGGGTTTTGGACCAGGTGCAGGTTCAGCTGGAAGCTGTGTAACTGAGTTTTCTGCCCTTACCTGTGCTGTGAGGGGATGCACAATTTGATCTCACTCTGCAGAGCTAGGAGGCACTTGAGCTGAAAATGAAGCTTCATGGTTGAGGACTTGCAGTAAGCTCTTTCAGAGTTTTGGGCGCGGGTGCTGGGCAGAGGGTGAGGATGTGAATGTTGGATTTATCCCTGTGGAGGAAGAGAGAGTGCAAAGCCCTTGCCTGTTGTGGTCTCTTATCCCCTGTGCCCGAGGTTTGGGAATGGTCAGAGGAATCTCATTCCTCAGCCCCCACGCTCTGCTGTGTCCAGCAGGTTGCCTGGCAGTTGGATCTGAGGAGGTGTCTGCAGGTCCAGGCATGGCCAGCCCCCACTGGAGAAGCTTGCTTCTGTAGCCTACAGAGGAAAAGAGAATTATTGTAAGAATGGAGTCAATCTTGCTTTTTCATATCTTCATATCTTAGTTGAGATACATAGGTTTTTCCCAAGAAACTGTTATTAACAGTAAATATTTGGATTCCTTGTAATTAAGCAATCTTTTATCCTTGTCTGCTAGGATAAGACCTCCACGGTAGTTTCAGTTTGCTATCTGCTGTCCTAGCTGGGAAAGCCTCCTTCAATAGACCAGGATGTGCTGACTGGAGAGGTCCTTTAGATCTCCTGAATATCTGTTTCAGCCTGGAGAGGTCCTTCAGATCTCCTGAATATCTGTTTCAGCCTGGAGAGGTCTTTTAGATCTCCTGAATATCTGTTTCAGCCTATTAAAGTCTGCAAAAAGTCTCTGTGTGTAAAACAAATGTCAAGTTGGGTCCTGTCATGTTCTGAGCACCCGGTGACTAGATCAGCAAAACAGCATCTCCTGCCATGAAGCCAATGTGAGCTTTAAATGTAATTCTTTCTAAAAATGTTGGAGGAAATGGCAAAATCAGTGCCATGGTTCCACGAGTGTGCCCGGTCTTGCAGCCTGCCCTGCCAAGCAGCCCTGCGTGTGTCCCTGCAACGCTCTCAGCTGTCCCTCTAAACAAGCTCCCCTCTGTCCGAGGTGGGACAGGGCTCTCGTCCTCCCCATGTAAACACCTAACAGATATTTGAGACCAGGACAACAAAGATAAAGTCTGTGTTCGGGAACATGGTCTCCCTCTTTTCCAAACAAGACCAAAGTGACCTCAAGTCAGGGTTTCTTGCCTCTCAGACAGCAAAGCCTGTAAAAATACTTAGGAATTTTTAGGCAGTACTTGGGTAAATATATTCCAGTCCTGTACTGATGCCAGGGTACTAAAACAAGATAAATGTAAGATAAATCTTTCATATCAATTTGGAATTGTACTGTGCTAAACAATAATGCTGAAAATGCTTTGTTTGTCCTAGTTTGAATTACCTGTTTCTTATACAGTAGACAACTTAGAGAAAATTCTCTTTCTTGCTGCTCAAACACAATGATATATTTAATCAATATTATCAGAGAGCTAATAAAAGGAGCAATCCCTTGGATTATATATTTACCTTTCGAGCCATAGTGTTATCTCTATTGTAGAAAGCATCCTAAAGCACAACATGGTGAAAGAGCTCAGAAAGCACTCTTAGATGAAACAGTAAAAAATATATGCGTAGCATTATAAGAAGCTTCTTATAATGGAGTGCATTTTAAAAATGGCTTATTCCTGAGAAACAGGATGAATTCAAAGGATGTTTTGAAAGTGGACTTGTACTGGTTTTTATTTATGTTTCTAAATGAAATGGTTAACCAACTGTTTTTTGCACTGCAGTTCTTTCAAGATTACACCTCATCTCAATTCTTCAGTGCCATTTCTTTTCCGGATCTTAACAGTGGCTTATGTCCCCCACATAGACCCACTGGACATGCTGAGTCCAAATGACACTGCACAGACTTCAATGAGATTAGACCTCCGCTAAACAGAATTTGCACACAGCATGGCTCTGTAACAAACAATTCACCCTGTGATTTCAAAGCCTTGAACTTTAAGCTTTTGTATAAAGTGTCTGCCCGTTTCATGCAAAATTCTTCTCCAGATCTATTAGGATGCAAAATCGTGTACATACTCACCATTTTAATAGTGCTGTTATACGTACATGAATATGGAAGCAGGATTCAGGATGCTCGTGTGTGTGAAATTTGTAGGACAGCTATCTGTGTAGCAGATATATCTGAACCAACATACATCCTTTCCAGAGTTAGAACTCCAGATCTAAAGGAAAAGCTTTAAGTGACTTTAAATGGGGACACATGAGCTTCAGGTCAAAATCCACGCATGTGCTTAGGGCCACTTGAAACTCAGCTCAAGTGTGAGAAGTTTATGAAACTGATGCGCAGGTAGTTCTGTTAGAAACTCAGAGTACTGGAATTTCTTGGTGGTCACAAAAGATTGTGGGGGTCTTTTGTGCGTGTATGGTTGGACTCTGTGATCTCAGAAGTCCTTTCCAACCATGAAGATTCTGCTATTCTTTGTGGGCACTGCACCTAAATGTAGATAAATGTCTTCTGAGTAATGTAAATAGTACTAGAAGAAGAATTAATTTTCTTCCTCTGTGTGTGGGAAACAGGACATTTTAAAACAATTGATGCTACAATCACGTTAACATATTTTCCAAACCAAAAGGATGTTAGTTGCTATTTCAGTGAAAATAGGATATGTCAATATAAATTAATTAACGTGCCAAATCCAAATTCAGCTTCTTAAAGGCTGAAGAATCTATTCAGAGCAACTTGCACAAACATAAATGTGTGACAGCTGCCTTATCTTCTTTCAAAACTTGTTTGTGGTCCACGTTCTGTTGTAAAGAGTAGGTTAAAGCCTGCTGAAACTAATTTGAGATGCATGAGCTTACATCATGTGACTCTATTTGATCTCCCCATACAGAAATCCTAGTAAGTCTCTTCATACTAAGAATTATTTTCTGAATGAAATCATACCCAGACTCAATTGTATGTGCTGAGAACACTGCAAAGGGACATTTAGGAAGATATGTGCTCCTTGTTGTCAATATTTGTCGTATGCCAGGCTGACCTTTTGCATGATAATCTTCGTATTTGTGGAGTGAAGAGAGATTGATTTTGTTGCTTTATTCTAATTACACTACAATGTAGCAATACCACAGGCTTTCGAACGGTATTCAGGAACTGAAATGTCAATAACACAAACAACTTTCCATCTGCTCCCAATTTAATCTGAATGAGTTTGTGATTTTATAGAAGGAGGTTATTTCTACCACTGGCAGTCGAAAGGTGGTAATCAGTTAATCAAAATGCATTGATTGCTCTAACTATTGCATCTTGAATAGTTTTTTTATGAATCTTAGTCACCCACAATTTAGGTTTGGCATGTTTTGCTAGCTATCCATGGCAAATCTGTGGTTTGAAAAAACTTTGGCTTCATCAAGAATGACTTCTTTATTGAGATTTAGGGCCAGACCCACCAGCGTGTGATGACAATGTTATACCAGACCAGTTACGTAAATTGCCTGAAAACAAACCAGTAAATTCAGTTTGATGAGCAACTTTGCATGGTTCCAAAGATACTGAGTGTACGAGACAACTGGTCTCAAGCTGTGTTCCTTATAGAACATTAGATAAAAACCAAAAACCTCTTTTCTATATGGACTCCAAGCTTTATTTGCAGCTTTTGATTTCTCAACAGAACAAATGATCATTTTGGTACTGTTAGCTAGTATTGCAGTGATGATTCAGATGGGGAGAGTGAGCAGGAATCCATTTGTGTTTGATCCTGGGCCATAGAATTTAAAACCTGCACTTTTCCATTGTGTTTTCATATGTGAGTGAAAAATAAGACTGCTTCACTTCTACATGTCCAAGTTAGATGCAAGCTTAGGGGGTTAATATTTAAAAAAAAGATATACACACACCCCCCAAAAGAAAAAAAGAAAAAAAACAAACCAGAACAAAATCTCAAAACTACTCACAGTGCTGAGGAAATGTGATATAGAAATTTCTTCCAAGAGGACTAAGCACAAAATCAGTCAGGCTTTGCCTGAGTGCAAATAGAAGCCCATGAGAAATTGATTCCAGGTTTAAGGTCTTAGAAATATTGACCCTACTGAATAAACAAATGACTACCTGAAAACAACTTAGTAAATGGTCATGTATCATTTCTGTGAATTGAAACCTAAGGTTAGTGATTAAATAGCTGAATAGCAATGGTTTTTCAGATATTGATATTGAAGAAGCTTCATTTTATAGGAAAAGAGCACATTTGCATAGTAGTTTAATTATGTATATGAATGTATTCGCGTAGAGGTGTGCAAAGGACCAGTGGCCTTTGGATGAAACCTTTAGTGATGCTGGTATTGGAACATGAATCTATCACAGTCTAACAAATACAAACCAGATCAGTCATGGCCCACCTGAAATATTTATGAAGGGTCCAAAGAGCAGATCAAAATGAGTACTGAAACAATTAGAAGAAATAGAGTAAACTGTTTTTCATGAGAAAAATACCTCTACAATTTAATCATCTATCCATGGAGAACTATCCATGTTATCAGAACTTGGTTCAGCCGTGAATTGCAGGGAGGTAGAGTCAAACTCCACCTGGAGTATGTTCCAGAATAATTGTTCTGTAGGTATCTTTCTCTGGAAAGCATCGCTGTAGGAACCTGCTGAAGATGAGAAGGGACCACTGGTCCAACTTGATATGACCACTGGTGAGAACAAGGAACCAGAGCTGGTTGTCTGGACTGTTGTAAGGCAGTCTGTCCATTGATATGATGTTCAAAAGCTGAAGCAGACCTAATGCAAGTGTGGAATAAATCACAAACTTCCAAAGCCTCATTTGTGTGAGAAGTGTGAAGCTGATGTAACCACAGGAGTTATAGCTACTGTAGAAAAATCTGTCTGGCATTTGCCCACAGAAAGCCAGGGTGCCTAATGCAATTGTGGAATAAATCACAAACTTTCAAAGCCTCATTTGTGTGAGGGTTAATGATAAGAGAAGTGTGAAGCTGATGTAACCAGAGGAGTTATAGCTACTGTAGAAAAATATGTCTGGCATTTGCCCACAGAAAGCCAGGGTAAATAACAGAGAGAGCTCAAAGTGGTAAGGCAGCTGGGAACTGAGAACTGCCTTGGCAGCTGGAGAATTGCTCTGCTGCTGCTTTCCTCCATGGTGTAGTGAATACGCCCATGATGTGAAAAGGAAGAAAATCTCTGCTTTGAAAGGGCGTATCTTGAGATTGCCCTGAAATCATCCAGACTTCTGAGTGTTAAGCCTGTGGCAAGAACTACTACAGAGGGCCAGAGTGACTTCCCTATGTTGACAACTTATGTCTGGTTCCAGTCTTGATGTAAAAGTACATCGTACTTTTCATGGATTCATGATGATTAAGGACAAACCACTTAAAAATGGGTAGAGGGCAGAGAACTGGCTTTATTATGCACTGCTCCATAAAGTTATGCTGGAAGGTAACACAGCAACAGTTGGTCACATGGTTTAGTGATGAGGTTTTTTGGTTTTGTCAGAGTTAGGTTGATGGTTGGACTAGATGATCTTAAAGGTCCCTTCCAACCTAGACAATTCTATGATTCTATGATAACAGTACAGATGCTCTTTATCAAGTGACGGGGATTATACCAAGTACAAGTTTCCTTGTGACTTCATTAGAAGACCATGGAGAAAATCCATGTGCCTTTAATAAAAATGGAAAACTAGAGAGCTAAAATTGCAAGTGCAGTGTAAGTCTGGACCACATGTCTTTTGATCTGTCACAATTCTGTGAGATCTGCCAAATGAAGACTTGAACTTGTGAAAAACGGATGGAGGATGAGTGAAACAGCAATTAGGTATTTATTAGTAGTCAAAAAGTAACCGCTTGATAGGATTTGGAATTTCAAACAAGTGTTGCAGTGTCTGCTTGATTCACGCAAGAGTAAAATTACCTTTAAATGTTTGGAGTCCTGCATGAAAATTTATAGAAAAAGCTCTCCGGAGTGGAAAGTGACTTTTTCAGACACAGTCTTGTAATAATGGCAGCAATAATTCTAGGAGCTACAAATTAAAATCAATCTGAGAGCAGAGATGTAGGCATGATAAACTGAAGATTTGGAAGTGAATTTTAAGAGTGCTTGAAGTGTCCAGTGGTGTAACCTCAAGGTAGTTGATGAAAATAACTTGGAAATTATACTGGACTCTGTCTGACAGCTCAGTTGATTTGAGCTTCTTCCTGAGACTGGGCTTCCAATGTCAGGAGAACAACACCTTGGTTTTTCTAGTTTAGAAAGCATGGTTTCAGGTGTGGCCAGTGAGTCAAGAGCCACAGAAGTCTCCCACATTGATCCCGTGTGGATGTATGATACCAAAAACACTATAGTCAAAAGGTAATTTTTCACCTTCCTCTCCCCAAGAGATAAAAGTATGTATTTCCTTGTAGCTACAATTGATTATTCAGAGAGCTAGCTCAAAAAAAGAGCAAATAGCTGGAAGTTTATTCTGTTCTGCATCTGAATGGAAACACAACTGTTTTCAGAATTTAAGTTCTTGAGCTAGGAGGTCTAGTCCTCTCCTACTCTTGGTTTCAGCACAGCTTCTACCTTGGACCACAGAAAATCCTCAGTGAAAGATTTTTTTGAAATTTAGAGTTGAATCAGTGTTTCTCAGAAACACTTCTTCCTTTGTGCATATCTTCACATTATGAAAGCAGGTAGTACCTTATTGATACAGGTAAAGCAGTGCTGGATGGAAAACAAAAGGCTGACATTTGAAGTTGTGCATTAAAACCCATCCCCAGGCCTTTTCTGTATAAAAGCAGTGCTGCCACAAGATTTACTGTTCACAAATCCATGTTGCTATTTATTGCAGACTTCGCCAATTAAAAGGAACAAGTTCTATTCCTTGCTGCCTGCAAAGGTAAATCCTTCCATCTGCCTAATCCTACAAATCTGCTCTAGCTCAAATATTGTCTGACAAACTCATGTTTGTAAAACAACCCCCCTCTCTACAAACCCGCAGGAAGCCAGGATGCTTTAGGGTAAACAGTGAAATCAGCAAAGGCTCTCTATTAGGCCTTTGCTGAAGCTGAGGCACTGGGGGGAACTAAGCATCTTTCAACATCAAATCTCAAGGTGAGAACCCTCAAGCAGCTGTCGACTGCCCCATCTTTCATTCCTGCTTTTATTAAATGGTGAACTTTTGAGTAAGCAATCAAATACATTTTAAGTGCGGTGCCTATATCTTCTGAATGGCAGAGAGATTTTAAAGAGCCACAGTTCATTGATACTTGTTGCTAACAGTTTATACGATCCTACAGCTTAAGCCAGATCAAATTAGCAGTGGTAGTTTTGGAAAAAAAAATATATAAAAGGGTTGGTTGCTGATGCTTCACCGGCAGCGGCATTCACCCAACCTCCTTTCTCACTTGATCAATTTTGTCAGGAATATGCTTTTGCCCATAGGACACTTGGTAGAATTTAACGTTTACCTGCTGGTAGGAAAGAATCACAGAAGAATTTCTTCTACCTTATATATGGAACATAATATTACTGGCACTGGATAGCTACGAATTAACAGGCTTGCATTACAGCAAAGAAGATTCAGTTTAATAGTCAAGGTGGTGATGTATTGAAACACGAGCCATGAAGTTTGTGGCGTCCACTACTACGAGCCCTTGAAAGCAGCTTAACAAATTTCAGTCAGAAATGACAGAAGAGTGTTGATCTTGCCCTGGAGAGAGACAGGTACATTAAAGCACCCTTTACTAAATGTCCCTCCCAGCCCTGAAGATCGATGCTGGTAGGATAGAGCAAAGTAGAAGTGATGTACGCGGGCTGTGCCTATTGACCTTGCTGCCACCGAGACTCACTGCTGGGTAAATACACCTTGACTTCAGTGACAAACTGTACTAGTAGATGTCCACACATCACAGGACGTACAAAATCAACCTCTGTTATTTTCACTATGCAGAATCAAGTCAAAACTATGTTTTTTTTTTTCTTCTGATGACCCAAAGCCAGCAATGTAACCCTGCCTCCTCCTGCTCCAGAAACAGGTGGTGGAGCCTGTCTGTCTCTTAACCTGGTGTAGGACACAGGCTGGTGTTTCTCCTCCACCATCCCCTTGAGCAGTGTAACTCAGTCTAAACTCTCCTCTTTTTTTTTTTTGTGTGATCTGTAAAAACAGAAGTTTCCTCAGGAATTTTGTAGTAGAAGGTAACCAGTGTTTTCTGTAGCTGCAAATACAGTTTTGATTTTTTTTATGTTGCTTTTTAGAGCCAGGCTTCTCAAACATCTGCTCTTTTACTTTTAGAATTTATTAGCAAGCTATAAAAGTAAAAGAGGGGGAAGTAATCTCTGATACTCTTGGTGAGTGATCCACAGCTTAGAGCACAGGTTTTGAATTGAAGCTTTAATGTGTTCTGGCCCTGACTTGAAGTTGTCTCAGAGATAGCACGTATTTACCAGTAAACTATTACAGAAGTATTAAATGTGATGTTTGTAAAAGGATTCTTGAAAGGTGGATACAGACCTGTGAAGTTGTCCTGTTTATGTGATGTCTGTAGGCTGATTTTGAATAAGTGCCAATAAGGTGCAAGGCAAATTGTTCCTCAAACTAGATTTTCTGACAAAATTGGATGGAAGTTGGAGGAAAAATCATCTCCTGCTCCTCCTTTTGGCTACAGCAGTGCATATGGTTCCTGTGTTTTCCCCATGCTTTTATAGTAGGGTGTAGAAAACTCCTCTGTGATATCTCTGTTGCTTAACAAGTTGACCTTGAAGCAAAGCATAATTGTTTTGTCTTTGTCTCTTCCTCTTTAAATCTTTGCATCGTTTTGGCAGCTCTTTCATTTCTACCTTTCATTTATTAAGCTCCAAAGCTAATAACAGTGGGCCAAATTTAGCATCATACTCGTATTGTTTTGTGCAGCCTTGGTGATGCAGGAGAGCTGTAAACTCACAGCAGCCGGGCAGAGGCAGTTTTATAGCCTCTAAGTATCACCTGAGAAAAGCAAAGCAGCTGGAGCGCATCAATGAACGCATCCCATCATTTTACATTCTGAACTGTTGATAGTTTTCCTAAGCGTACTGACAAATACTGGTTAAAATAATCTTCCTTCGTCTGTAAGCCTGCACTAGGGATTTCTGTCTTCCCCAAAGAAAAGTTTTGTTCTGAAGGCCTAAAATTGGACTTGGGTTTAAATAAAACTGACCTAAGAGGGTTTGTGTTGGGGAGTCAGCAATTAGAGCAATTAATTATTTGGAAAGAGCAGTTCCTCCACCCTACATTTCTTCATATAGCTGGTTCACAGTTTATTGTCTTTTTTCTTTTTTCTTTTTTTTTTTTACTAACCATAAGTCATTGTTGTTATCTTCCTCCCCCTACCCACAAAACTAAATGAGAGCGTTCCTGGTTCAGCCTGTTTCTTAGCAGAAGCAGAATTGGGTGCCATACAAGCAGCACCACACTTAGTGTTAGTTTCAGCAGAATAATCAGGCACTCAAAAGATTTGCTGAGAGAATTTGCTTCAAAGGAGAAGAGCTGAACACTCCTCCTGATCCTTCCAGATGCAGTTTTCAGTGGTCATTTTGTGACATCTCATTGGGATGCTCAGGCTTCAGCTGGTTAGTTTATCTAACATAGTACAGCCTATACATGGATAAAGAGGAGCTATATATATCTCTGGGACAGTAAGCACAGTATCACAAGCACTAACTTACTCAAAAGACGAGCTTGTTCCTCAGCTCCCACCGTACTGATGGGTTTAGGGAACACCCTGCACCCCCTGATTCCTAGAGCGATTATCACTAGGACTTGTTTCTTGCTGCTCTGCAAGAGAGAGTCTGTAGTCTGGAAGAGAACATGCCCAACCTTCCTTAGGAAAAAAGTGGCCTAATATATGAGCTTTAAGACAGCTGTCTCCTAAAGAGTTCAACATGATGAAATTGGTGACCTCTGCAGTTTCTCTACCAATTTCAATTTCAATAGAGTTGCTGTACAGATGATTTTTTTAAAATAACACCCTATATGAGCTAGCCTGTCTCTTAAGTCCCATTTGCTTTACCTTTCCCCTGCAGCACTTAATCTTTTATAAATGGAATTGGCTTTTAACATAACATATTTTTTCCAGTGCAATATTTGAAATGTCCCTTTTATGGTCAGTATCAGAAATGAAATTACCTGGAAAGCAATATTTCCTCTACTTCAGAGGCAAACCATGAGCTATGCTTACAAGCAGTAAAATATAAATGTATCTGAAAGAAAGTGAAACACCTTGCACTAACTTATCTCTTCAGATAGGGACAAAAAGCCAGTGGTTAGACAGTTGAACTTTTTAAAATTTCAGACTTCTTCAAATGTTGTTGTCTAATGTCCTTTGCCAAATCAAGTGTTGACTTGATATATAAGAAGGAACAACAAATTATTACAATTCTGGTAGACAAAGACTGCAGAAAGCTAAGGATTATTGATTTTTTTTTTTTTTTTCTTGAGAAAAGGGTATTATAATCCAAGCTTTAATTTGGAAAGCAGATGGTAGATTTCTCTCTTTATAAACAAGCAAATGTCAGCCAAAATATTAAAGAATATTTCAGGTTTCTAGGGGCTTATAGCAATAAGCTTAAAATTCCCAAATTGTCTGATCTGGCAAGGAACTCATAATTGCAGAGAATTAGTTAAAGTAATCCAAGGTTTTACTGTGAGAATAAGGTGATTTCTTTGTCAGATACGTTTGATTCAGACTTCAGAAAATCTGAGATGTTCAGAGTTCTGTACACATGCAAGTGCCACAGGAATTTAACACATCTCCTTTACACAAACAAATAAAAATCAGGAAGAATTTTACACTTTCATCAATGGCTTAAAAATGTTAAAATACACTTTCTGGTTTTGCAGAAGTAGGCAAACAGATGAGACTAAGAGCTTATCAAGGCTGATCTAAAATCTGGCAGGATTTAGCTGTGCTTATGTAGTTCAGTTTTCATATATTTGATTTCATCTCATTTAATACACTACTAGAGTTAATATTCACCAGGTTTCTGAAATGCAGGGGAACTCGCAGTAGGTTGTGTTTTGTTACTGGACTGCAGAAGGGAAACATCCCATTCTGTTACATTTAAACTGAATTTCTACAAAACCTCAACAAATCAATCGACTCCATCTTACACATATGCTTGAGAGAACAGGCAAGTGTATGTCATTTTCCCCCCCAGTTGACAGTCAATAGTCCTGCTGCTGTAATGCTAATAGGCTCAAAGGCTGCTAATGATTTCTGTCTCTGATACTTTTTACCCTGTGAAAGAAATTGGAGGCAGCTGTGTGACTTCACAGATATGTTTTTTCCTCATTTCTGGTATTCCCAGTTGCAAGCTATCTGACTTCGGGAGAGTTAAAGGAAGGTTCCTTGTTTTAAGCTTACCCCTATAACTATTAGTCCTCAATTAATTGATTCTTTTTATCTACTCCATATATGCTGATAGCCTCATGTTTTCTGAAAGCATTGCCAGAAACAACGTTGCCCCCATTTCTGAGCTGCTACAAGATACCATATTTTCATAAAAGTCCAGTTTGTCCAAAGCTAAGGATGCTTGCCAGAAAGGCTGGGCCTTTCTCAGTAGGTGGTTTTGTTGCATATCTAGTAGGGTAAGATATTCTTTGCCTTGACTTCTGTCCCTAGTCCAGCTCTGTAGATTTATAAAGTCTTACAAAAGCAGACTTAAAAGTGTTTAATGTTCCTAGCTGTCTGAGTTTATCCCTAATTACATTTTCTATTCCCTGCAGAAACAGAGAGATACTTTTTTTTTTGTATTGACTTTCCCATGTTGCTATTGTATTCCCAGTAGCTTACACAGAAATAGTCTTCCTAGAGCGGTATTAAGTAGTAGTGATTATCTGATAGTGTAATGTTGTATTTTGGGAATATCAACTCCCACAGACTCATCAAAAGATGATGGGCCTCATTATCCTGGGGAATGTGTGAAGGAAGGAATGGCAGGTATTGCAGAGATGAGGGCACCAGCATCAGTACTGTAACTGTGCTGGGACATATATCCAAAGGACTGGGGGTGCAGAGGTGTGTTGGTTTTTTTAGGGGGGATATGTGAAGGTTATGGAAAATATTGACATTTCATTCGATTGTACTGTAATAGTTTAGCTATAATATCATAGTTAACACTAAAATGAGGTTATAATTAATAACTATCATTATTATATTATTGTTACAGTGACAATTGTGTGATGCTCAAAGAGTTGCAGCTTCTTCCTTTGCCCCAATACCCGCATCTGTGCAGTAATTCCTAAAAGTGCCATGGGAACTCCGGGTGAAAACTGAGTTGCTAAAGCATGGGCAGCATCAGGAGCAGAAAACTGCTAGGCTACCTAGAAAGATCAATTTATTTCAACAGATTAATTAGTCTACTTTTCTAAATAGACAACAGAAGAGGGATTTAGAGACCCAGCCATAGATACCTAATGCTATTTTAGGTGCACTAGGCTAGCTGCCTGGCCTCCAGCTGTGGCTTCAGAAAGACTTAGGTCTCCCATAGCTCTTGCCTGTTTTCTATCAGCCCTTTACAGACTTCCCAGATACCCTGGGACTTCTAAAGTGGCACAGGGCATTTCTATTTATATACCTGAATCGCCCCCTAAGACTGCTGAGGAGTTAATTGTGCGAACTGGAATTAAAATCTGAAGTCCTAATTATGCTGTATAGTCATTAAGCATTCAGAGTTGGGTTTCCTTCTGCTCAGTGTCAGGAGAGGAGAGGAAGGGTTGGCGTTCACCTCCTCCTCCTATTATTCAGCATGTTATGCACTCTGTGGTTGCCACCCTCCAGCTTAGTTTCGAATGGCACGGTATTCTTCAGGATGAAAATATAATGCAAAAATAGGAAATATTCCATGCCGTACTATGGAGTTTTTACGTTGGTAGCACAAAAGTTTGAGTGCATGCAAAAGACACTGTCCTTGCCATTTTTATCTTGTTCCTGGTGAGGCTAAACTTCTGATCTCCTGGGAATTTCTAGATGAGGATGCTGGTGGTATATGTAGAAAGGGGTTGGCTTCCCCTCCCATCTTTGTTCTTTCTTAAGACAGCAGGAATGAAAAGAGTAGGCAGTCCTTATTCAACATATGGACTTCACAAGACCTTTTGCAGGCAAATGATGACAAATGAACACACTGCAAGATCTAACAGTTCAAATTGAGAGACATTCCGTCGTAAAAATGAAAAAAAAACCTGAAAAAATGCTTTAAAAATCATATGTGATTAGATCAATTAGAAGGTTTTGTTTTGACTTGGTCTTTTGAGCAAAAGCTTGATATCCTTTGTATCAAGCTACGTATTTTCACATAAAGAAACTCTGTTAATGTCTATAAACAAACAACCTCCCCTGCTGTGATTCTACAGTCATGATGGATGTTTGTGCACAGGTAACATGAGGGAAAATTTGTACCAGTTTCCCATCTCTCTGATCTTCAGCAGCCTTTTCTCTCAAATCTCAAAAGTCTTATGCTTATGCTCTGATTTTGTTATAGTTATCTGATTTATTTTTGAATGTAATTCCTTTAAAAGGCATATATGTTATTTTCATATTTGTAATCCATATATAACAGTCACAGATGCTACAATTTCAAAACAAAATATTAAGAAGTTTAATTTGGAAAAATGTAAAAAAAAAAAAAAGGCATTTCAATACTTTTGATAAAAAGATGTATATTCCAGATGTTTTTGTTCAGATTTCTTCCTTTCTAAAAAGCCTTGGCTTTCATGATTGGATGCTTCCAGTTGAAAAACATTTGTTATAGAAGATTTCTTACCAGATTTGCTTGTATTAGGGGAGGGTATTTTTTCTATGAAATAAGGATAATATGCAATGCAAAGTCCCTCTCATCAATGTTGAACATTTGATTCACATAACATAAATGTCTGGTATTAGCCTGAGATAGTAATTTGCTTGGAAAAATATGGTAGATTTTTTTACACACCCACTCATTATTCATTAAATAAAAAACAAACCAATATAACTACCTGAAAAAAAAATCAGAGCACATTACGCATTATAATTTGAGTTTATCTATGGAATTCTATCTGCTCTGAGAACTCAAATTACTGTTTGAATTGACCTGAGAATATAACTGAAACGTGAAAAATGAATGAAGCTAAGCTATGTCCAGTCTTACCCCAAGTTTACTGAGCAAGTCAACTTGCAATGAAATTTGGCTCCAGTTCTGGGCAAACAAAAAACCTTCTGTAAATTTCTGCAGCCCCCAGATCACTGCCTTCACCACAGGGACTTTTTTGCAGATTTACTTGTACTGCTTTGGCAGGCGTGAGTACAGAAATATGGGCCAAAAGATCAAAACCAACCATCTGGGTGGAAATAACAGGGACAGGAAAGAGCAGAAATAGTTATAGTCCTCTTTATTGTAAGACTTGCTATGTCTTTTTCTACTTGATGGATCTGAAATTTATATATACGAGATCAAGACATAAAATCAACAACGAAATGTTATCAAAGTGTGGTGGGTTGACCTTGGCTGGACACCAGGTGCCCACCAAACTGCTCTATCACTCCCCTCCTCAGCAGGACAGAGGAGGAGAAAATGAGATGGAAAAAAATCTTGTGGGTCAAGATAAAGGCAGTTTAATAAAGCAAAAGTGAAGGCTGTGTGCGGAAGCGAAGGAAAACCAAAGATTTATTCTCTACTTCAAATCAGTAGGCACTGTCTAGCTACTTCCTGGGAAGCAGGGCTTCAGCATGCATTGTGGTTGCTCTGGAAGGCGAACGTCATAATACCAAATACCACCCTCTCCTTCTCCATTTATTGCTGAGGAGATGTCATATGATATGAAATATCCTTTTGGTCAGTTTGGGTCAGCTGTCCTGGCTATGTCCCCTCCCAAGACGTTGCCCACCTCCAGCCTACTGATGAGGGGGGAATGTTGGAGAGCCAGCCTGGATGTTATTCCAGTGCTATTCAGCCATAGCCAAAACACTGGTGTGTCATCAACACCCAGGAAAATTAACTCCATCTCAGCCAGACCCAATGCACAAAGACTAGAGCCTAAATAAACTCAAAGACTATCTAGCCTAAATAAAAAGGTTTGCACATCCTGATATAGAATCATAGAATCATCTAGGTTGGCGTTGCCCACCTCCAGCCTACTGATGAGGGGGGAATGTTGGAGAGCCAGCCTGGATGTTATTCCAGTGCTATTCAGCCATAGCCAAAACACTGGTGTGTCATCAACACCCAGGAAAATTAACTCCATCTCAGCCAGACCCAATGCACAAAGACTAGAGCCTAAATAAACTCAAAGACTATCTAGCCTAAATAAAAAGGTTTGCACATCCTGATATAGAATCATAGAATCATCTAGGTTGGAAGAGACCCTTGGGATCATTGAGTCCAACCATCTACCCTACTCTACAAAGTTCTCCCCTGCTCCGTATCCCCCAACACCACATCTAAATGACTCTCTTTCACAGAAGTAGTATGTAGGCTTTTGATCGGTGGTGGACTTGATACGTGTATTGTCACAGAAAAAGAAGCATAAATACTTCTGTACTCTCTCACGCTAGTACGTGTGTCAATGTTTTAATACTTAATGTCTGAAGTCTGCACAGAGTTTATCTTTCCAAGATTTAACAAAGACTCTGGTGGAGCTTTCTCAGTCCCCCATTGTTGTAGGCTCTGTGTAAAAACACCTAAAATTAAAAAAAAAGTGTGCTGCTTTAAAAAAAAAAGTTAAATATTTTGATTGCATAGAGAGGTTGTCAGAAGAGAAACAAAATATAATTATGGTGAGATTTTTAATATGTCATTACCCCATCTTTGCTCCTAAGTGAAGTCGGTGAATCCCATGCCAGCGCTGACCAGGGAGGGCTGCCTGTTGAAAGTCTTGAAAATATCAACTTAATAGTTAAACAGCGCAGTCTCAGCCTCAAGAAATGCAACCTGACATCAATCCCTGTAGCATAAAGAAAGTGACCCTTGTGGGTGATGCAGCATGCTTTTTTTGCACTAGTTTTCTGTACCGTCAAATATCGGTGAAATGACAAGGCGAGTCGTTCAACGGCATGTGAGACCAAAGTCATTTTTCAGTCTCCCGGCTTTGGTCCTGGAGGTCTGGATTCACTTAACTTTGAGAGGTATCTTTGCTGTCTCAGAGTACAACGGTGTGTTGGGTGCCTGTTAGTGGCAGGTGCAAGCGGTAAGATTTAAACGTATTGAAGAGCATTGCGTGAGATGTTCAAGCAGCGTGATGGCAACCACAAAAGCTTCCTTGGTTCTTTGGGAGCAGGCCCACAGGCCCACGCAGACAGCACCGGGCACGGAAAACTGAGCCCTTCTTTGGGAATTGTTCCTCAGTAAAAGCGATTTTGCTTTTCCTAAGAGCTAACCGCTCGCTTCTGCGTGGGCTGAGATTCAGGGTGTGCATTAGTTTAATTACGGTGCTGCTTCCCTCAAGTAGGTCTGCTGTGAGGGACAATGCGAGTGGCACAGGTGGCTTCAGCACCCAGGAACAGGCTCCAAAAGCAAGAAAGCTCTTTATTAGCACTTTTTTTTTTTTTTTTTTTTAAATTAGAAGTGCAATTTTGTGCTGTTTGGTTGTTCTACTGAATTATAGGAGGTATTTACTAGATAAAGCACAGGCAGCACTGTCAGTGAAGGACAGCATTTGTGGTAGAGTGGTTGAGCAGTGTGGGCTTAAGAACCGTCTGGTCTAAAATAAATCTGAAATAAGACCTCTCTCCGAGCTTAGCATCACTCACTTTGGCTAGCACAGACAGAAGGTCCCCTCACAGCCTTGGAAAATTTTTTGAGCTACTTATGAATCATTACAAAATGCCTGCCCTCACACTTTTGCTGGAAAAACTTAGGTGGATGTGGGTTGTTCCTGAATGTATGTTCCCTCTTTTCCATCACTGTGATTCATCTCCTGGATTCTCCCTGTACATGGAGGGTCTCATCCTGAACTGTAAGACAGTCTCCAACACACTGTTAATGCAAAAAACCAAAGAATTTCAGTATGTGTCTCCAAGCATCTGATAACCTTCTTGCAGCTGCGGCGAGGCCGGGGATGGAGGAGCTGAGGAGCACATTGGTGGTGTACCACAGCTTTTCAAGTCATGTTAGAACTTGACACAAAGGAGGATCGGGATCAGCTCCTGCACAGTGAACACCTGGAGAGAGGCTGCACTCTGTCCTATGCCAGCTGTCCTGTAGGGAAGGGAGGAGAGAGCACATGGTCACAGCTGGAAAACACCTCAACATCTAGAAATAGAGATGGGCCTGAATTTAAACCTTGGGTCCAAACTCTGGAAGCCCAGAAAGAGAACGTGATGTTGATGTCTTATACAAATTGGAGCTGTCTTTGCTCTCTACTCACATTTTTAACTTTTAGTCGGAGAATTAGAAAGTTCCATTGGCTGAGCTGACAGCCTCGCAGCGTGTAACTGCAAAGTAGGAACAGCAAAACAATAGCAAAGAATAGCAGGAAAATTACTTTTCCTTTTTGTCCAGGGGTGAAGAATGACTTTCTTTTTTTTTAATTCTACACGGAATACTGGTGTATATGTGGGAGTGTGCTGGGAGTGAAGGTGGCAGGATGGGGAAGAAGAGGGAGGAGGTATAAATGAGCTAAATCAATAATCTGCCTTAATGAAACTGCTGATATACTTGACACTGATCCTTTTTTTCTCATTTGAGCCACATCAAAGCGTCTCTTTCTATGGGATTCCCTACTTACAAAAAACATAAGTTAGCACTTTCCAATTTCATTTTTTTTAAGCAGCAAATATTACTTCAGTATTTGAAGTTTTCACTGTATTTAGTAGAGGTTATATCTAGCAACTAAAAACATGGCTTTAAGGCTATTTCATTTTAGTTAAGGTAGTTGGGAGTGTATGTAGGCATTTAGAGTCAATAACTAATAAATATTTTAAATGGTGACCATTTACCATTTTAAATGGTAAACCAGTAGCACTGTTTAAACACATAAAGATAAGGGACTACATGAAAAATTGAGGGTTTTTTTGCTAGAACTCACACAAGAAGCGTATGTCTTTGGTTCCACAAATTTGATTTGATCACTGTTTTGAAAATCTAGTAGTGAATACCAGTACTAGGTTTTGTTAGGTCCTAATTAACCCAAATCTCTCAGCTCATCCACCTTACTGAAGTCTACAACTTCATGTTCTAATACTTTTTTCAGTCTCCCAGTCACCACACCCTACCATTGCCTTCTGTCTGCTGCCTTCTAGCTATGTCTAATACCATTCTTCAGTATCTACCATCATTCTTCTAGCCTTTTCTATACCTGGCAGGAAGTAGTATTCAAAATTCAAATGTATGTGTAGGGAAGGATAGTGAAGAGATGAAGTGTTTCTGCCTACAATGCCATCACTGTTTGGAATTAAATTTTGCACTCAGATTGGCCGTGCTTGATTTCTAAAGACCTAAGACGTTCACAAGATGTGTCCATACTCAAATATGGTGAACACAGCTCTATTTACTGTGTGACATGTCACATTTTGAAGCGATTTGGGTAGGGATTCATAGGTCTTTTCAGACAAATACCTGTTTTAAATATGTGAAAGTCCAAACCTTGATTTCTCTGTGTTTGCTAAAGAAAGACTAGGAGGGCAGGATTTTCACCAAAGTGGTGGAATTCACAAAGAATTGAAGACAGGCTTTTAAAATGGGTGTCTGACACTTTTTTGGAGGGAATGTAATGTCCTCACACAAACTCTACAGCCACTTGAAACCACTTCTCTAACCTTAGAGCTACATGGTAGATGTTGGTTACTGAAGCCATGTCACTGCAGGCTAATCAGTCATCTCTCCCAATCCACCTCTGTCCATCACAGTTCTGAATAAAGTCTTTTATCTCAAGTGCTGAGGAGTGATCCCAGCCTGCTGCTGCTGATCTATGTCACTATATGATTAATTCTTGGATTCCTCTGTGGCAATCCTAAGCTTACAGACACATTTTCCTTGCTTTTCCTTCATCCAATGTCAGGATGGAGGGATATCTACAGAGTCTAAGGCTTTAAGGAAACTGTCAGTTAATAAAATAGAAATTATTTTCAGTCTTGTGTTTATTGATTTTGAATTATAAATAGGTTAAAGATGGTGATATCAGTATAATATTTCTTTTTTTAAAAACACTCTATGGTTTAATCTTAAATATGTCATAAACATAGTTACAGTTCTGGTGGGTATCTCTCTGTGGAGATTATCACTGCTCTTTGAGAGATCCCAATCTGATAGGATCTATCTTGCTGCCAGCAAAGGGCTGTTTGCAATCCTGATTTTACATGGACTATAGTGGACTCTAAAGTAACTATTTCCATGCAGGAAAGAGACCATAGAGATGTAACAAGACTTCTAGGAACATGACTGCTCAGAGATAGTGAAAAAATAAATTCAATATTTTACATTATTAGAAAACCATCAGAAAGCAAGTAAACCACTCTGCATACATTTGTTTTGTGTTTGTTTCTTTAACACTACATCCAGTTCTGATTTTCCACCTCTCTGTTTTAAGAGCTGGGATGTAGCCGTATTCCTAGAGAAGATGTAGGGAATGGGAGGCATTAAGTCACATTAGGTTTTTTGGTCTGAACAGAAGAATTGTGATTTTTTTTCCTTGGTATTTAATTCCAAAAGTATCCTAACCTGTGGCAAGAATTCGTGTACAGCTTCTTTTAAATAGTTGTGAATTTATTCACAGTTTGTTTCTTTAACACTACATCCAGTTCTGATTTTCCACCTCTCTGTTTTAAGAGCTGGGATGTAGCCGTATTCCTAGAGAAGATGTAGGGAATGGGAGGCATTAAGTCACATTAGGTTTTTTGGTCTGAACAGAAGAATTGTGATTTTTTTTCCTTGGTATTTAATTCCAAAAGTATCCTAACCTGTGGCAAGAATTCGTGTACAGCTTCTTTTAAATAGTCGTGAATTTATTCACAGTAGTCCTTTCAGAAGTTCCGTTCTAACTCCATACATTACTGTCTCTTTTTTTGCCTGTTAAAAAAAAAAAGGGGGGGGGAGGATATTTGTGTTTGTGTTCTTCTGTTTCCAACAATTTTAATAGATATGTTTTCTGGTTTATATTGACCTTTTTAGAAAGTTGCCTGATTCAATTCTGACATGCTCTAGAAATTACAGAATTCTGAATTTAGTTTCCTCATACCACATCTCTATTAGAGAAATATTCTTTTCTAGGCAGTTAACCTTTACTATCGCTTCTCTGACTGAATCATCAGCAATTATTTTGTCCCTGAGGAGTGTTTTCATGGCTTTCCAGAGATTTATGGGTAACCATCTTAAGGTAACATAGGCACAGAAAGGGTTTTATTTCTGCTTTTTTAAAAATAGTGCAGATTTGCGTCACCTAAGAACGAGTTAATGAGCCTCCACGAGTTGGTGTATGAGCTGGTCATTGTCTGCAGTGGTAGGTAGCATGGTGTGAGCCATATGAAAATGAAGGAACACTTTGCAGTCCAGCTTTGTTCTGTGGATCCGTTTTGGTAATTAGGAAGAAGCTGTTTTCAAGTATGTTCTGCACGAAGATGAAAAACTGGTGTAATTCTTCCTTTTGGCACCTATGTCACAATGACTTACTTCTTTCATGAAATTAAGCATCTTTGAGCCCTGTCCTGTGAGTCCTCAGGGAACAACTTCTCTGTGATGGCAGGGGGGTGTAGTCATAATCCTTTTTTCGGATGATGTTATAATTCTCATTTTGGTTGGAGGCCCAGCTAGATACAGACTTATAAAATTTGTGGATTTATTATCAAGACATATATTCCATAGCTAGAGGACAGTAATTCTGGATCATAATGCCTCAAAGAGCATTTAATCCAGCTGTGTTAGACAAGAATGGGATTTGTTGGCATAAAACTAGTAATCCCCTTTTTTCCGGCCTCCAATTCAGTGCAGAAAAAAGAGGAAAATCCAGGTTTTGACTGATGAGCCCTGACAAATCTCACTGCTGAGGTTTAAGATGTTACCCGGCTTTCTCTCCAGTCTCACTGTCAAAAGTCACCAGCCCTCTAACATAGCCTGCAAGGGAACCTGCACCTTCATCTCTTCTGCAGTTTCTGGGCAGATTTCAGTATTTTGTCTTAAGCCAGTGAGTATATGCTAAAATACCAGGTTCTTAACAGGAGCAACTGGTTCATTCCCTCTGACTACCTTGCAGCAACCTCCACCAAGAGGCTAGGACTAGCGTTACCTTGAATGACTAACAGCAAGATTTGATAGAACTCATCTGTCCAAGCTGTGTGTATCACATGGCTTCTTTTTGCCTTTCTCATGCAACCCTACAGCCTTTAATGACATGAAGAAATAGAAGAGAAAAAAGGATAGAAACGAAAAAGCAAGGTTCAGCACTTGGCAAAAGTTTACGTTCTATTTACAGACTTGACAAAAATTTGGGAGACCTGACTGAGCTAAGAAAGTTCATGTATCCCTAGTTGTGGTCCCTGTTAACCCTTCAAATTGGGGGTGGAGGTGGGAAGTAGGAAGAAAAAGCCTAGTTAATTTTTACAGGGAGCAAAATCTGTCCCCCATGTGAAATTCTGTTCCGGTGAGCGGGTGATGTCAGCACAGCTGGAAGCTGGATGCAGCACTTGGGCAGCCACCACACACACTGAGGACAGACATGCCACATTATCCATTATTGGATCATAAGATACAACCTATAACTGTTTCAAATAATTTGCTTTTGTTGGTGTGGCTGTAGTTTCCCTGAATGAAGAGAGTTTGCAGGTAACTGTTCTTTGGGTTTGTACCTTCTTCCAAAAATGTATAAATGACTCTTCTCCTTCATCCTTCCCAGAAGCAACTGCCTCATATTTTGATGTGCCGTTAGGAATCTGTGCCCTGCAAATTTGCCAGTGGAGTGAGACTCAGCCACTGCAATGTCCAAATCAATTATGAAATAGGATTTGGGGACCTGTGTCTTTAGCTGTTTATGGAAGCATTTAACCTGAAATGCTTCATTCTTTGGCACTCCAATTATTCAATATCTGCTGAAGTATTTGTAATCCTGATGTAAATGAACATAATATCACTTGAATACGTGTTAAAGTGTGGCAAAAGCACAACTGAATAAATTTCAAGAGCCTGCTCCAAGACTAAGGGATATTTTAGACATTTTTGGAGAGTTTGGTCAGGACTCATTTGAATACTATTGCCTGGTTTTGCTAGTTGCAAGAAATGTCATTTTGGAAAGCTGATGGATATTGAGCATTTGAGGCCTGTATGATAAATATCATACCAGGTTGTCCTTTGTGACATTAGTATTTGTAACTTCAAAATCCAATTTTTTCTTAAGACACATAGAACAACCTCATAGTGAGTTAGATTGAATACAGCTTTACCTACTTATCTATTGGCATAGTTCTTAGGCTGAGGTATTTAAAAATAGATGTCAGAGTCCCTATAAGGAAAAACAGATACGATAAAGCAAAATAACCCACCTGCTGTTAATGATGATGACAGACTAATGGCAAGGTAGATTATATGACAGACTTTTCAGATGTGTGGTTATATAACTTTTGTGCAATTTCTCTTCCATTTGTTGAACCATCTGTTTGACTTTAATAACTAACCCCTGATTAGGTCATGGCCAAATACACACTGACATAAATAAGGTTTAAAAATATAGTCCCGAGTTTATAACCTTTTTGAGGCAACATTTTCCTTTTTTAACCTTATGTTTTCCTGGTGCAGAGTGAATTTTATGTCCATGCTGGGTACCACAAGCCCAACTTTCACACATACAAAAAAATAACAGAAATTTTTTGATATCCAGATTGTGAGGTGATGTAACAATCAAGATAGTAAAAATCTTCACGTTACAATTGTTAATATTTTTTCCCCAGACTTTGAGCAGGAAGGAATGTTTGTTACCTTAGAAATATTAGTATTCTTGTTGAATAACTGACAAGATGGTTACCGTGACTTTGTGATGGTACTTAGTGGCAACAGAAAACAAAAATAAAAACCAATAATTTAATTCAGAAACGTCTTTACTCAGTATTTTCTTAATTGTCATTAAATGTTTAAGGGCATGGTATGAGTAAACGGTTGGGACTCCCCACTGGTTTCATCAATAAAATAAAGCCAGAAATGAAAACAAATTAAACTCTCTTTCACCCTTGGCCTCTGAAAATTCACTTTCTGGTTGCAAAGCACTTGTGTTCCTTTTGTTGGTGTCACTTAGTGCTGAACAGGTAAGGTATCAGCCTCTGTATAAGGCATGGCTGTAATGCATCTCTGTCTCACTAGAAGATGACAAAGACTAGGTAGCTGTGCAATGCGAGCTGACACATCACCAGGGTTTCCACAGTTCCCAGTCTCTATTGCTGCTCTCAGCACATCTGCAATGTGTTATCTAGAAGAAAACGAAGTAAATTTTGTTTCTAAAATACTGCAAAGGAAAAACGCAAAATAAAGAAATGGCTTTAAGTACTAGGAAAATAACTAGGTTTAATGTTTAATGCAATGGATTTTGTATCTTCTTGTTATAACTATTTACTTGACCTTTTTCTGTCTGGTTCATCGTGTATTATTAAGAGCTTTTAACAAGAGGCATACAATACTGGCTGTATCTGCCCACTGTTTACATAAATAGCATGCCTGGGAATAATAAACTACAAGCTTTCTTTAAAAGCATTGTAAATGGATATATGGCAGAGGCAGGAGTTACTATTAAGCAGCTCTTAGGATCCTTACAGAAGCCATGCTTTGCATGCAAGTTTAGTCTCAGTGCGGAAGGGAACCTTTTGCAAAACTCTCATGCAATATGAGCTCTTCAGGTTGTTATTTCTCAGCCGTGCACAGCTACTCATCTTACTTGAGGTCATACATCCAGTATAAGGGTCATTTGGGATTTTGAAATAGCTTCATGCCGCTATCCAGCAGCATATAAAATAATTATGGCTAATCTTTTTTTGTACCGCACCATCCCTCCACCATTCAGCAGCTGCAAGCGGTATGAAATGTGTCTGCCCTAAGTGCCAGGAGTTTCCCCTTTTTTCCATCCTGAAAGAAGTGCTAAATGTGTAGCTGACAGGGACTACTAAATGTTTGCAACTGAGGATACAAAGAATGCTTTTAAATAGCTGTAAAACATCCTGCCAAACACTCGCAAAAAGTGACCTTAATTCTGGAAGGACCTTTAAACATGGAGCTAATGTTGCAGCATATATATTGAATTCAGTGCTTCACTCTTTTTTTTTTTATGGGGTCCTCTATTTATTTTTAAAAGAACTCTTTGTATTTTGATATGTTGTATCTGCTTTTCATTTATGGTACGCCCTTAAAGCTGCTGTGCGAGGAGAGAAGGAATTAAAGCACGTTGGCCCAGCGAAGGAATGCTCATTTAAGTAAGGGCTGGGAATGTTGTCCTTTGGAGAAAGAGGATTATAACGGTCGAGCAGCTTTGACCCAAATAGTGAGCAGTGCAGAGCACTAACAACCCTCCCCTGGGACCCTGCATGTTGGAAACTGGCCCTGCATCACAAAGTTGCAGAGTTCCGTGATAACGTGCAAAAACGGTTAAAGGATCCAATAAATTGAAAAGCGATCATGGGCTTGCTGAGACCATCTACAGATAAGGAGGAACTGATAATGGAGGTGGGAAGTGGATGGGGAGCTGAGTGCCGCTGCGTGGGGAAGGTCTGCTTTGGAGGAGAAGTGCAAAGAGCACCTGAATTGTCTGTTTGCAAAACATTTGTAGGGATAACTCTTCTGGTGGCCACAAAGAGTTAGGAAACAGTATATGTATCAAATAAACACAGTCTGACTTTTTGTGGTGCCTTACCCCCGCATCCCCTTGGTGTTTAAACAGCTCAATTTGTGGCAATCAATTCAGTGAAGAGTGCCACATATTTACACATCTGGCTACTTCAGAACTTACACAGTGCACGTTTATGTAGTTGGTTGAAGACAGATGGACAAAAAGAGTGCTCTTAATGTTAAATAAGTAAATCCAGTTGATGTCTCCTGTGGTTATTACTGTGTGCCTTCAGGTGAGGGAAGCTTTGGCAGTGTTATTCAGTTTGCCTACCACATATTTGAAATAGCACCTTAAAAAAGTAGAGTTGGCATCTGTCCCCGAGAGGTGACACTTGCTCTGGCTTGTGACCTTACTGGGCTTGTGCCTTGCCTTGCAGGGAAACCTGGCAACTGCAGGATGCTGGAAGCACCAGCATCCAGGCTCCCAGCAGCCTCAGCTCTCTCTGGGAAAGGGAGAACCAACAGCCTACTGCAGGGAATTTTCATTTCAATTTATCGTAACAGAAGCTGAAAACGGCCTCAGCTCAGGTGCTGGTTGAGGAACAGGTCAAGTAGCCCAGCCTGAGGATAGAAAGCACCTTCCAGCAGGGTAGGACAGCCAGCAAGGGGCAGTGGATCCCTGCTCTGCTGTGCCTGGGAGCATCTCAGAGCCAAACATCCTTTCTGCAGGGATTTTTAGGATGTCAGACAAATACACCTGGCTGCTCGTTCCTTCATTCATCCTGAGCCGGGCAATTGAAGGGCCCATTAAAAAAGATTTATTGGCTTAATGGGTAAGTGCTGTGGCCAAGTGCTGTGCTTTCCCAGCTGGGGCTAGTTGATAGCTGATGGCAACGGAGCCTGAGGCTGCACGATGGCATGGTGTAGAAAGGTGTCCCTGGGTGCGGGATAAAGGAAGCGATGGTCCCTGCAGTGATGTCTACTGGAGAAGAATGAATTGTGCATTTAGAAATGGGCAGCAAAGAAAGAGACAAATTAAAAGATACTAAATTAAATTGTCAGAATAATGACAGTGTACCAAAAGGAGAAACATCCACCATCTCTCTTTATGCATATATCCTGGAGAATTGTGTCCGTGAGAGGAAACTTACATTAAAGCTTTATAGTGGAAAGGTCCAACTCATATTTACGACATCTTAAAATGGGATCTGTGCGATGAATCTGTCAGATTTACATTTATTTACTGTAAATGGGAAAACAATGTGAAGGGGACATAAAACAATATAAATATCTGAGAAGGGAAAAATGCAGGGGGAAAATAATTGTACTCTAGGGAGCAAAGATAAAACACACAAAAATGGCTAAATGACTGCGACATTGCGTTTAGGGGACTTGGCTGGGACCCAGCAGGTTTCACTCAGTCCTGGCCTCTGCGGCACATTTCTGCACGATCAGCAGACCTGCTCTGTCCTAAACCTTTGAAGATAACACCTATTTGGGTATTTGGCTGCCCTGAAATCAGCTTCTAGCTGAACAGAAATTTTATATTTCCTTTCTGTGTGCCTCATTTCTCAGGAAACTGAGGATGATACTGGGACAGACCCTCCATCGGCTTAAGTTCAAACCCTTTGAGGCAGAGCTCTTCCTTGCAGTGTGTTCCATGCAGGAGCAAATTATGAGGGCTCCACAGCCAGCCATGTCTCCTACCACAGTTTAAAGAACAAAAACGTTTTGTCATTGTTCTGCAATCTTACAGTTGGTTAACGTGCAACCAAATCAATGCTTAAGACATTGTCAAGCCTTTTTCTTCCATAGCCTTAATGTGTCTTTTCTTCTTTCCACCCTCGTGTCATCGGAATTATCCCATTGAGCTTTTGCTCAGTCTTACCATTCGACTTACTGACACACTGAAAGTCAAATCCAAGTCTTGTTAACATTTGGCTGCTATTGGAACCTTTAACATTTCAAGTATCTGCATCAATTTCAGTTCTAAGAAAAAATCCTGGCTGCATTTCAATAGTTAATTACTCTTGACTATTGTTATAAATTCTTAAATTGAATTTGCTACATGTGCTGGGTTGAGTCCTGTTATCTTTCCACTTCAGTATCAAATAAATAGGGTTATAGGTACTTTAGCCTTTTTAGTAACTACCATTACAGTATACATCTATTGCTACAGACCAGACAAAGCATAGCCGCTCTGCAGTAGAAAAATTTCCTTCCCAGACTGGGAAGGAACCTAGCTGTAAAGTTTGCTGGTTCATGAATAAAGGGACATATTTTCCCTAGGCACAAGTTGAGCTGGCCACCAGTAAGAAGGTTTCAACATATACCAGCCGAGTGGCTGTCTTAAAAATCATGAATTTGAGAAGCAAGATCAGATGAAGCAAAATCATTCTTATGGCAATATTGCATGAGAGAAAAATGGAAGTGCCCAGCTCAGCCAACCTCCCTCAAGCACATTGTCTTGAAAATCCTGAGCCACACAGAAGAGGCAGTTTTAAAAATAAAATTATGCTGATGCCAGACTGTGTCCTTTAAAAACTTACTGCTTAGGGCAATTGTGAAGGGAGGAAGATTTTAATAAAAAAAGTGGAGGGGGGGAAACACAGGCTGTTGAATAAGCAATGAGATATGGAATTGTCAAGGAAAATGTATAGCTAGTAGCAAAGAAAGGAGGACAAGGAATACATTTCACTTCATGTCATCTAACTTCAGTGTCTTCACCGTGGTGTTATGTTCCTAGCCAGCCCAGTAGCTCCACTGCTCTTCATGACCAGGTCACGTACAGCAACTATCCTCCACCTGCATGGGACTGTGGCACCCATAGGTGACCCTGGTGATGTCAACATCTCTGGATGAAAAATCGTTTGAATAGACTACAGAGAAAAATGCAGCTCTCCTATAAATGCGACATCTTCTGATCATCAAGGGTCCTCATCAACCCTGTCTGCTCTAGATGTAATTGTACATTAGCACTAAAATGTTAGCACCGACATAGGTTTTGAAACCAGACTCAAAGATTCAGAATACCTTCTACATCTTCGTGGGTTTCCTGAGAACAAGTGAATTTTGTCACCAGGAAGCATTTTTGAAAATCTGATACAATGAATTTCCTAAATCTCACATGCAAATGCCTGAGTCTGCACGCACTGAACACCCTAGAACTCCTCTATGGGTGCATGATCAGACTGAAAATAAAGAACAAAGCCAGAGTCTAATGGAATGCTGAGATCTGTGGAGAAATCAATGTCTAACCAGTGCCAAGATGCCATTCATTTCTGTAGCCAGCACCACTATATATGCCTTTCGTTGTCAAGGTTTCATACAAACAGAATCCTATTGCCATTCTTAGGGGAATATCTTTGAGGTAGCAGAAATTTTGGAGAAAGGCAATTGAAAGATAACATCCCGACATCTATCTCTTCCTGACTTCCTAGTCTAACAATTACTCAAAAATGTGTATGTTGAAAACATCTAAATACGTTGGTGGCAGCAACTTATTTTTTGTGATATTAATTTCTATATAGATTCTTAATATGATGAGAAATAGAACTAATCATAGGCTGTAGGTGCAGTGTATTCATGGTAGTAATGTAAAACAGCAAAGATAAATGTGATAGTCTTAAAATTAGATCATGAAATATAATAATAGGTTTTCAGTATGTGATCATAAAATAGGAACAATACTATCATGTAAATGAAATTACTATATTTGAACTGTTATATGAGCTCATGAGTGTATAATATAAGTAAAGAATATTTTAAACATCCCTATCTCTTAGGAAGGATGAAGCTGACTATAATCAGCTTTCTTTGGGAGCCTCGTTCAGTATTAGATGGGGTTTTTTTTAATAACATGAAAAGTACTATAGTAATAGTCCTGAATAAAGAAAATCAGCCAATGTTAAGAGTTCCGTTGCAACTAAAGCCGATCAAAAATCCTGGAATTACATCTTTCAAAAAACGCAAGACTTTGAAAAACAAACAGGTAATCAACTTCCTGGACTGATAAAAGAAAAGCCAAAAATAGACTTTTTTTCTTAAATGACAGAATTCCCAGAAATGTTGATTTCAGTTCATTGGCTGCTCACCAATCACCAGGGCATTTGTTTTTAAATATTTAAGGTTTTTCTTTCTTTTTTTGCAAAATTAAAATTCTCTTGCTGAAGCATTCAGGCTTGCACAAACTGCATTTGTAGGAGGAGAGGAAAAAGATGGATGACGCTTAACCAACCCTAATTTGCGATACCTATTTACAGCTGTGTTTTACTAATGACTATAGATAGAGAAAATAACATCATAATGGGACGTAATTTATTACAGTAATATCTACACATGGAATTCTTTGGAGGATCAGGGCTTCTGTGGGTGATTGTATATGAATTTAAGAGAAAGCAAGCTGTGAAGAGTAGTTCTTAATCTACTTTTCTTTCTGATCCTTATTTTAGAAAGGCCAGGCAAATAAAATCCATGGAATGTTGAAAGAAGCACTGCAGTTGTTGTAAAGGCCATCCTGCCTCTTACTGACAAAACCCAAATCCAATCTGACATAAAAGCAAAACATTATTCTCATTTTTTTCCTGCTAAAATGCATCATTCTTTGTACAAATTTTGCAAAAGATTCATACTTTGACTATTACCCTTATTCTTGGTTAGGACAACTGTTGGTTAGAATAAGAATAGTTAACGCTTTCCTAATTAATCACCTTCCTAACACATAATGGTTTTCTTTTAGGAGGCCATAAATGCTAGGATTTTAAGAAATTAACACCAAAAAATACCAAGGTAGGTTTTCTTTGAGGAAGAGATCTCTATCATTAGAAGCAACAGAAAAAAAAATGAATTATTAAACACAGTATCTGAAAATGAAAGTGGTGTTGAGTGCACAGTGGGGACACAAAAGGCCTCTGGTCTCGTCACCTGAAAACCACATCTCAGTGTTTTGTCAGTATGTGGCTACTTACCTGGGGATGAGTAGATGTTCTTCACAGCACACGTATGTGTTCTGCTTGTTGGAAGCCACATGTGCAAGCTACTCAATTTTGTTTGCTTGTTTTGAAAAAAATAGGTCATTAGGAACTCTGCCAAACTAAGACATTACCTAAAGTAGTAGATATTGGAAAAACATGGTCTACCAAGTTACTGGCAGATGGACACCAAACACTATTGCTTGCTTTGGAACAAATGATATTCCAGGTTGAAAAACAATATAAAGAGTGGCATACGGCCTTGTTTTCTGGGGTCTTTCTAATTGAAAAGTACCCACAGCAAAATGTTTACATCATATAAGCAAAGAGCAGAATATCACATGTAACAAATTGTACCTAGCAGGAAAAAGACAATATTGCTTTTCCAAAAGTTTCTCTCTCCCAAGATGAGTGCATGCTTTCATTCTCCTCCATGCAGCAGAGGATAATATTTCCCGTGGGGTTTTTTCATTAGAATACTACAAACCTACATTTATCTTCACCAAACACCTCTCATTCGAAAACGGGTGAGGAAATGAGAGATCCCACAGCCCTTTAGCTGCCTAACAAAGCAGCGTACGAAGCCACGGCTCTAATACCATAAACACAGCTCGCTACAGAGTCAGCTTGGGAGCAGATGCTGCAGCTGCAAGATAATTTTCCACAGCTTGGCATGAGGGTGTTAAATTGTTATTGAAAGGCTGAAAAGGGTTGGTAAAGTACTGCAGGATGAGACAACCCTATGAAATACAAGTATTTAATTAGTATTTAGCATGATAGGAATAGCATGTTAAATGCCATCTAGCCTACCCATAGCATACCAAGTTAGTATTTAAAGTTATTTAATTGTCACCTGCCTGCAGCGCCTCCTTTTTTCCTTTTTGTTCATATATACCTACAGCCTTTTACAAAGTCAACATATTGCTACAGCTAGGACGGCTGCTTGACTTGTTTTTAAGATGTTCGGCAGTAACCATACTTACAGCATTTTTGATAAATAAACACCTGTTAACACTCAAAAGGCGAAAAAAAAAAATAATATCCCAGTTACTTATGAAACTGGTTCATCAAACCCGAGTGAGAAATGTTCCCCTGCAAATTCACACCTGGTGGCTTGTGCCGGTGTAACCTCATCTAGCGTCTCCGTTTTAGCTCTGTCCTTGACTTTTCCTGATGTGGTCAGGAGCTATGAATAGTAAACTGCTGAAGACGTAGTTTGCTCTGTGCTGAGGTAAGGAGCCTTTTGCAGAATGTCTTCGCGTTGAATCATTTACCTTGCAGCACAATAACCTAACACAACAGGACACAGCTTAGACAATAGCTTTTAACCAAAACAACAATGAGATCTGGGCTTTTTCAAATCCCTAAAGCAAAGTTCATCAGATCAGATACATGAACTTCAGGTCTGATGTATCATGAGCCATACCTGCCTTTTGCTACTTCTTCCCTTTCAAAAAATCTTGGGTTTGTAGGTAAACAGTTTCATTAGTGAAAAGAGGTTCGTGTTTGTAAAAGAAACCTTTTAGGCATTACTGCTCAGCCTGGTTCCTTATGATGCCTTGCTTGATATGATTTTACTTTAGCGGTTCCCCTTGGCTGGCTCTGAGCATCAGTCAGAAGAGAAAGGAGATTTTGCCCAACCTGCCTCTCTCAGAACTGAATACAACGCTTATGAAAATCAAGGGTTGCCTTTTCTGCTCATCTCAATGGGCTGTGACTCTCCCTCTCAGTGCTCGTGTTTAATGAATGCCATTAGTATTTATATGTACCAAGAGAAGGCTGTGCCTTGCAAGCTTTCTGCGTTCCAGTATATTAAGTGACAGAATAAGCAATAGCCCTCTTAACAGCATTTTCCCTAAATTCATTCTTCACCTAATACAGATTTTTTCTGCTCAATTGAGGTTTTATGGAGGAATAGACGGAGAATAAAATGCCTAGTGGATGGAAAGTCAAGTTTGCCTTAAAAAGCATGAGCTCTGATTCCCAGTGGTGAGAGTGTCTGCTGAACAGCTTGATAACTTCAACTCACTGGGCACCCATTCCCCTGTCTATAAAATGGAGATATTGTATATGTTCCTCCCCTGCAGAGTGTTCAGACATAATGCTAAAGGGACGGTACGCTTTGCTTATGTGCACCACACCTTGTTATCTGCTTAATGTCATACATCATCAGTATGGTTAGTGACCATGTTTACATTAACCGTGTTCATTGCTCCAAAATTTTCCCACCTTTTTGTATTTTCTCTCTCAGTACTTTGTATTTGTAATCACAGCGATTTTGTTGAGGCAATGGGGGGGTGATTCCCCAATAGCAACAGTTCACATATAAGTTGGAAATTTGACTAATACTCTTCCAAAAGCCTCTTCTGTGTCTATATTGCATTGTCCATCCAGCTTACCTAATTAAAGAGCCCCTTGAGAAAGACAGACAAGTCTTCTGCTTGTGCTCTGCAGAACTGAACAAAGTTGGAGAGCTCAAGAAATGTGAAATGGCCGCCAGCAAGGCAGTACTTCTTAGGAGCTTTTTCTTGATGGATTTGTATCTCAGTTATGTTCACTGCATCAGTGAGCTGAAAAGTCTGTAAGGCACGTGCATGGCACGTAACTTCCTGAAACGTATGGCATTTCTTCAATTTGTCGTGACCCCCAGTTAAGACAAAAGAGAATAATGGAATCACGGAATTGTCAGAGTTGGAAGGGCCCTCTAGAGATCATCTGGTCCAACTCACCTGCAAAAGCAGGATTGCCCAGAACACATCACTCGGGACGGCATCCAGGCGGGTCTTGAAGATCTCCAGAGAAGGGGACTCCATGACCTCCCTGGGCAGCCTGTTACAGTGCTCCGTCACCCTCACCCCAAAGAAGTTTTTTCTCATATTTGAATGGAACTTCCCATGTTCCAGCTTGAGCCTGTTGCCCCTTGTCCTATTGCTAGAAACCACTGAAAAGAGTCCGGCTCCAACATCCTTCAACTCACTCTTTAGATAAATATAAATAAGGTCTCCCCTCAGTCTTTGCTTGTCTAGGCTAAAGAGTCCTAGCTCCTTGAGCCTTTCCTCATAAGGGAGGTGCTCCAATCCCTTAATCATCTTTGTTGCCCTATGCTGCACTCTCTCCAGCAGTTCCCTGTCCCTCTTGAACTGGGGAGCCCAGAACTGGATGCAGTATTCCAGTTGTGGCCTCACCAGTGCAGAGTAGAGAGGAAGAATGACCTCCTTCCACCTACCAACCACACTCTTTCCCAAGAACTACAACTGAGTGTTTGCTCCAATCAGCACCTGGAAAAATACCTCTGGCTTGGTGTACACTAGAGCTAGAAACATCTTCACCTTGTTGTCCTGATGATTAATTCTTGGGCTCTCTGCATGCAGCCCCTGAGATGGTTGGTGTCAGCGGAGTGAGCCTTGTCACTTAACCCAATAAATCACTCTTATCTTTACAGAGGAACAGCAGTTTATACCAGTCGCCTCTCTGGCCAGTTCAGAACAGTGAGCAATTTTCTGCATGCCACACCGTGTTGGACCAGACCAGTTTGATAACAGTGTGATAAGCAATAATTGCAGTGTCACCCAACCCTGCGAATCCTGTTTTCTTCTTCTAGCTCTGCAGCTCAGGTCTCTTATCAACAGAGAATCCATAAAAGCAAGACAGTAGGGGGTCACTGCCCAGAATTAAAAGTGAGCTACCAGTGTTGTAACTGAATCTTAAATTTTTTTGCTCATTTTTCTGTTTTCAGAGCTTAGATATTTGCATATTATTTCAATGAATAACTTCACAGTTCATAAATCAAAAAGACACTCCTAAACTAGAGCTCATGACAAATAACTGCATTTTAAGTGAAGTGCTCAATGTCATTTGATGGAAACTTCTTAACCATTTTTCATTTTCTACGCAAGTGACAAAAATAATTTTCCCCATCTGGATTTCAATTTCTTTTGTCTTTTCTCCCTGCTCCCTCTATTTTCTACACTTAGAAAACACAGAATGTTAAGGGAAAGGAGGAAGAAAGGAAAAAAATGTAAAATGTTCCTTTTGTTGGTTACTTTTGGCAAAAGCACACTATCAATTATTCATTTTTTGTTCATGACTTAAAAAAAAATAATAGAAGAAATGATGAAGTGCAAAGTAGCTGAAGCTCTGAACTGTGAGGAAAAGACCTTACAAGAAAACAAAAGCAACTACAAAAAAAAAAAAGAGAGAGAGAAAACTCAAACTGAAGTGGATGAAAAAAAAAGACTTTGTAACTAAGTATCCTCCTTTGCCTACTGCATCCTGCAAGCCAGGTCTTTTCCTGCGGTCCTGCTCGCTCTCCACCACGTTTCTGTGGCTTGTTAGGTTGCAGCAAACTCCATGTCACTACTCCTAAGGATCCCTGTGGAAAGCATTTCCCATCTGACATTCCCTCTGTGACCTGTTCTTCTCACTCCTCTCCTGATGACTGCTCTTCCTGAGGGCACAGCTCCCCACGACTGATTGCCCTCGGAGAGGAGGTGATCTCCCTTCCCTCTCTAGTAAGTCAGGCCACATGAATTCAGTAGATTCTTGAATACCACGGAAAGGCAAAACAATCTTTTCATTTAGTTGATTTCACTTGTCTTTTTTTTATTTTTTTTAACATAGCATTCTAGTTAAAAGCTTTTCTAAGAGATGTAGATGTGCTGCGTTCTGTTATGACACATGACAGTTTTATAACTCCTTTCTTTTCCTTGTAGATATACTTCTCTTTCATATTTCAGTTGTTTCAGTAATTATTCAAAATAAAGTGGAATGTCTTGAGACATGTATTATGAGCAGAATGATGGATTTAATTTCAATGAAAAGCCACTTTTGTGTTGTAAATGTGTCTTATGCCTTTGAAATTCCCTGACAAGTTCAGGAAGTTTTTTTCAAGATTTTCAACTCATTTATAGACTGACCTAAAACCATTGGAGTTGATGGAAGTCTTTGCATTGATGTTAATGTGCTCTGAGTCAGGATGAGACTCCATCTCAGTTGTACCAACATTGTGCAGTGCTTAATTAAATGGAGACACTCTAATATGCAGGGAGCCACCTGCAAGTTCCCAGGACAGCAATAAGGGTCTTAATATCAAAAAGGAATAATGGTTTCAGCATCAGCTTTCTCAAATTAACTCTTTAATCCCAGATATGGGATATATTTTGTCTCTCAAAGTGTTAGGTTTTGTTTCAGTCTAGTGCTCACACACACTATATATGTATAATTCTCAAGACTTTTTATTTTTATCAAGCAGCTGTATCAGAAAGGGTTTGGGGAAGCAGAGGAAATGTTTCATTCAGTCTCTGTGATCTGATACGTGTTATACCAGTTTTCCTTTGCTGAATAAAGTCCTCAAGTCTGATATGAAAGAAAACAGTCTCACCAAAATGAGTGAAAATAGTTGCAGTGCGTAAATTTAAATATGTCCTTTATGTTTTTGTATGATAAGAGTCTCACAGGCCTTGCCTGTCCTTGCAGTCAGGCATTCACCAAAATGGTGTTCTAGAAACTCCTAACCAGTAAAGATGGCATGAACTACTTGATCACTAGGAAAATGTAAATCTGGGTCTCTGGTTTTGAACTGGCCTCTACCCACTCAAGTAGCAAAAAGATTCATTAATAGAAACCTAAGCTGCCACAGAATCTTCCAGGGTGGTGCTCTGGGATGTGCCGGGCACCAGAGAGCCCTGCCGTTCGGTGGGAGTCCAGTACACAGCACCATGCAGGCAAGATCACCTCTCCTATGAGCATGCCTCCCATTAAACCCATGAGAGGGACCATCTCACAGAGTTAAATCTCCAGGACACAGTAATAGCTACTAAGTCTGTGAGATCTTCTGGAAAAACTTCTATACTGTTCATGGTCATTACAGAAATTCCAACCCTACACATCCAAAACACAATATATTCCCTTTCTGCTACTTTCTCTTCCCTACCTCCACATACATTGTTTTTTCATTATAACAAATTCCATTGTTTCTACTGAAAAATATGCTCAGGTAGCATGAATCATGGTCACTGCTTCTATAAGATTGCTTTCCTATTTGCATATTAATAATGATGCTGAGAAATAAGGAGCCATTAAAGCCAACTCTAAATGAAAACACTTCAAACTTATAAGCAACACATTTTTCATTTCACTAATAGTACACAGTGCTTCTTAGCAAACAATGTTGGTAAATAACAAATTTGCTTTAACAGCCTTGCTGATAACTTCCTCTGATATCCCCCTCCACCAGGAACACTGAATCAATATAGTGAGTTAGTTACCTCTTGACTGCAGACGGTTGGTTTGAAAAGCAACTTTGGACTAGTCAACGTTTTCCTGATTTTGTTTTCCAGCAAATGTTTTCCAGTAATTGTCATTGACAGAGTTTAAGAAGCAAGCATACTTCACTGCTAAGCTTTCCATAGAAAAACAATAAGTATCTGGTCGTTTTGATTTCAGTGCAGGCTGTCAAAGAGAAATGTAAGCTGGAAGCCACAAAATGCTACACAGTAAGAAAAAAACAAAAAAAAAAAAAAACAAAAAAAAAAAAAAACAAAAAAAAAAAAAAACAAAAAAAAAAAAAAACAAAAAAAAAAAAAAACAAAAAAAAAAAAAAACAAAAAAAAAAAAAAACAAAAAAAAAAAAAAACAAAAAAAAAAAAAAACAAAAAAAAAAAAAAACAAAAAAAAAAAAAAACAAAAAAAAAAAAAAACAAAAAAAAAAAAAAACAAAAAAAAAGAGACCATTTATAACAGTGAAACATAAGTGGATTGAATAGTACCTAAAGTACAATTATACTCTTAGAAGTGATGATCTGACTGAAGAATTCTGCTCTTCAGACTCATTCAGTCCTGTCCTTAGACCAAAGGTATATGTAATTTTTGCATCACTTTAAATATATCTTTTTTCCTGTCATATAATTCAATAAATATACTCAGTATTTTAATATGAATGCATTTACACTGATAAAAATTGATGAATATACCTAGGCAGTGTCAATTGAAGCCCTAATATTTTCCTGCTTCCATGCCTACCATTGCATACATGAATATTTGCGTACTATATTATATATAGTTTAGAAATTGTGATAACTGAAGTGACACAAAAGTCCATATCAAATCTAAGGTAAATAATATGAGAGAGGGGTGTAGTTTTTATCATCAGATATCAGCAGTATCAGCAGAAATACTGAGTCTCGTCCCCGTTCTTTTCAGTTATAGCCAGGTCTTCATGCACAGCTGAAGACAGCTGAGAAGAGAGCGAAGGCGCTGCAAAGCAGTGTGGTTGAGAACCTGCAGATTTCATATGGTGTGAGTCAGCAGAGAAATATCCAGCTCACGCTTCTTCTCAAGCAGTGGAGCCAAGTCATACGCGTGTCAAAACTGAGAACATGGTACTTCCACTGAACTGGGTAGAGTTACTTGGGCTTCTGTGGAGAGGCATTCCCACAAGTATTGGCTAGAACTGGAACCTGAGATTCAGCAAAGTAGATTCATAGTGTGGGTGAATGGAGGGGGGTGTGTGTGTGTGTATGGGTAGAGGAGAGGCAGATGGACAGCCATTCTGAGCACGTTCACTTTGGAAAGTATTTAAAAGTAGTTAACTCCAGACATTCCAACGTATTTGAGCCTCATAAAGAGCTCAAACTCTGACGCTCAACACAATCAACTGTTTTGTAATTACACGCCTTGTAGTTGCCTAAAAAAAAATTATCAAAATCAAAGCATTCTGTAGGCTGTGTAGCTCTCTTAATGAGAAAGGACTGCCCTGGAATGTTTTCAGTATTCATTTTTACCTGTCCACGTAAGCCTTGCTCCACATGTTCAGCTTATTCAGGTCAGTAATGCCTTCTGCTGGGCTTGGTTAATGCGCCTGAGCTATTTGACTTACTTATCTAATAATATACTAGCTGTCCCTTGTGGCATGAAAGAAAAATATCAGATGTGTCATTCCAAGCCCCTAGTGCATTTCTGATGCCATAGGGCATCTGGGAGATCTGCATGGCAGCTGTGACACGGGACCTGCAGGAGACCTGCACTCTTCTGGTGTGGCAGCTGGTGGACAGGCAGGATACCTGAGGGCATTGCAAGGGCTCTGAAGACTTAAGTGTGTGCAATTGGATTGAACCTTCTGTATCTGGATAATTTCAATGTTAGATCAAATGAGAAGGACCAATCCCCTGTTCTCTTAACATCATCTTTAAAACAAGCTCTCCATGCAAGTCTCAAACTGCTTTGGACAGAGTGAATTGGTATTGTTGAATCTCTCCAAGCAGATGTACCTCAATGTGTCTTGAATTTAAATATCAACTTCCACTAGATCATTAAAAAAAAGCCCATATCACTGAATGCAAATAAAGCTAGAGAGTAAAGTCGTCATACTATTGAGCATATTAAACAAAATTATAAAGCTCCCGCTAACATGAGCAGAGTAAGTAAGTACAATTACCAGAGTTTTTTTATATTGCATACACCCTCTATGTCCAGGCCTCTCAATCTCGTTTTTAACCAACAACCCAACACAGATGTGTTGGCTCAAGCTTAATTTGCTTGTAACTGATTCATGTGAGGAGTAGCTAAGGCAACCAACTAATTGCACATGCCAGGAGGCTGAATTAAACTTTACTTCCCAGAGATTCTCAAGTGATTTCAGAATCTTGAGCTATCAGATAAATACGAAAATATTTTTTAAATAGTAGATATCTTTCATCGTAGCCACTCAGTGCATTCATAAGTTGACATTGTTATTTTTAACAACAATGACATTAAAATCGAGGATTGTTTCACAGCAATTTCTATCTAAAATGTTGCAAAGACTTTTTAAAGTCAGGAATGGCAAGTGGCTAAACTTGATTTCTCAAAATTCAAACAAACGAAGAGACATTCAGCAGAGATCATTGAATCCTGCTGTACAAAAGCTGTTTTATTCTTTTGAGAAGGCAATTTAAATCTGGCATGTAATTGGTGTGAAATATTCTCCAGTTTATCTGTAAGATATCTGCAGGAGTCGTGTCCTATCCAAAGCCTGGGAAGAGCAATTAGTGTGAGAAAATTATGCCTTAACAGGGTTCTAGCTACCTTGAGGTTTTTGTATTCTGCTTACCCCTTTCTTTTTGCTTCCAGAAATGCAAAGAAGTCTTTTGAGTAGAAAAGCATCAGTCATTCCAAGTATTAAAACTTCTTCCTGCGTCACCTTCATAATGACTTTACTACGCTGCCGTTGCTGCAGTATGAAATTGGGCATGGGAGAGCAGGAATGAACATCTGGCTTAGCTGAAGCTGCCTATCCCACCCTCCAGAGCTGTGCTGCAAGGAGATGTGAGATGGCAGAAGGCCACCTACCCGTGCTAGCAGCTGGGGCACCTGGGGGTGCCAAGCAAGGCACTCAGCTCCCTATGGAGTGGGGAAGCTCTAGGCACCAACTCCTAGGGCACCTGGAGCTCTGTTCGGAGGTATCCTTGACACAGCAGCCTTGCAAACTGCAGATGCTCCCAGCCATGCTCATACCTCCCTCCCATCTGTCCCCACAGCTGCCAAACCTGGGATGCAGCTCAGCGCAAAGCACTTTCACTGCCTTTTCCTGCACCATTAACGCAGCAGGGTGCACCTAGAAGGTATGAGTCATCACACAGGGCATCTTGGCAGCAGCTCTTGAAGTCACAAATCTGCAGGCAATGTACTTCTGAACCAAGTACAGGTGATGCTGCCTCTGGGACCCGAGTCCCCTTTTTCATTCACAGTGGTGTCTGAGCATGCCATTGCAGCCCTCCTTGGAAGGTTCCTTCAAGAGGACATTGTGGGGAGCTTTCCCTGACCATGTAGACAGAGGGAAGTTAAGGTTACCTGAAGTCAATTGGTGGAGTGCTTCAGGCTTTCCAGTTTTGAACTGGCATGCCATGGCAGTCCATGGCCATCCCCTCATTCTCATTCCACCCTAGTTCTTCTTCCTCAAATGGGTTACTCGCATCTTTCTGACATGCCCACATTTCATCCTTACACGTTGGCCTTTATAGAAATGAGGTCACCACAGATTGCCTCAGCTCTCTGCAGGTTTAAAGCAGTTTAGGAATGTGATCTTTTGAGAGCACTCTTGCCTCTTATCTGGGGACAGTCCCAGACTAATGTAGTGACACATCTATAGGACTGAGGTGATTTGTACCCAGGTACTTGAACTACGCTGTGCAGATATGCCCGTAGTCATATTGGGATACAGTGTCAATGCAAATACTGGCCCATTTTTTTCCTTTTCCTTTTCTTATTTTCTTTTTTCTTTGTTTCCCTTCCTCATCCTCTTGTTTTCCTTTCTCTTTCTGTCACCTTCACACTGTATGCATGGTTGTGACTGTGTGAATAGACTGTGTTGAGTCTATTATGTGTATGTACCACATCATTATATATAATGACAGCAGTATAATTATAATGCTACAACAGAAAACATTGGCTGTGTAGACAAGGCCATAATAGCAGCCTGCGTGATGGGAGTTAACCCACTCGTTCTCCTCCACCACCACGTCTGGGCCTTTTCTTGAGAGAAGAAGTTGTGTCTTATCTGTCATGTTCACCCTTTCCCAAAGACAAACAACTAGTATCTCCTGTTAGCTTAATCAGGCATTTCACTAATTCAGGGATTTATCAGCATGAACAAAAATAATTTCAGCACTGTACAAACAGTAATGAAACTACTTTGGTCATCTCCACTATGGGATATGAGCTGCAATCTGGTTTTATTCCAGTTAAACCCTATGTGTTTTCTAAAACCTCATCTGATCTATGTAGCTGTTACACCCTATACTTTTGTATAGCCCTAGCCCGACTCTTAATTGGGTCTGCATATATATTGCTATCATTGCAGGGTTTAACACTTCACCACCAGCAGCAGTCCCAGCCCCTCTGACTCTCTCCGGGGGTTAACAGCTCTTCTTAACAGCTGGCAGACTATTGCTGCAGAACTCTATTATCTTATCTAACAGAAGATTTTATAGCTATATTTAGTTTAATTGAGGAATGTCCTAGAAAAGGACTAATGACAAGTTTCATTATCAATATAGTAATTCACATACGGACAAAATTTTTAAAAGAAGAAGGGAGGAAAAAAAGTTAATTGGAACCCCAAATTACTTCTGGCAGTGAAAACCCTTTAGCATTTCGTTGATATGTTGCTTGTATCTAGTCAGTGGCTGATATGATCCATGAGTAGATCTTTTTCTCCCAGTCATTTTGAAACACTTGGTCACAAACACGCTCACTTCCATTGGATAAGCATGTTTTTACTTCAGTAATCCTAGCAAGATGACATTAATTCCCAATGGAGGCAAGTTAATTACAGTATATTACACAATCTGGCTTTTAGATAAAAAGGTTCTACTTTGCCCTGTACCTGTGAGAAGAAGTGTTCTCTTCAGAGGGAAAGAATAGCAGAAATTGGGCACATGTTTTTACTGTGAGGAAGTAATTTTGCATTTTTATTACCAGATTTAAAAACAGGTTGTTTCACAGTACCAATAGGATAATTCAAGTTGGAAAGGACTTCGGGATGTCTGTGGGCAGCCTCCTGCTCCGGGTCAGCTCTGTGGTCTTGGGGCATTTCTTCATAGCATAAGGTCAGGCAGAGACGAGTCTAACCTGTGGGATGGAAGCTGAATTAATGTGATACCTTGCCAAGGTTCATTAGCCTGGCTGAAAAGGAGTATTATGTTAATGTGACTCTATTGGTTCTGATCAACAGCTAGCTCAGGCACCTCAGCCCAGTGCAGCCATGCTCTATCTTGTTTTCTAATGACAGTACCCGTGAAGATGAGCTCCCAAGATGTGCTGGCGGAGACATTTCTCAGCACACCTGACTCTTCAGCATCACCTCACAGTAACAAATACCATACTTAACACTAGGGGTAAAAATGTGTTGCTGGACCTATGAAGCAAAAGCTTTTGGCTGGGAGAGGCTGGTACTGGCCGATATTCATAGGTTTGGGCACTTTTTATAGCTTCTATGGGTGGACATCTGCAAACATCTTAGGCCTTCTTGGTCCTCTGGAATTGTTATTTTCATCTTTTTTATTTGTTTTCCCTGAGATGGGGCTAATTATCCTGCCTTTTGTAGGGGTTCTGAGCAGCACACACTACTTGCTTCTGTAATAGCCAGGTTTTAGTTCATGAACCCAATATATTTTAGGAAAGCTGTTTTAGCTGCGGCAGAGTTTATGCTGCAGGACCAGTTACAACATTCTCCTGTTGTCAACTCATTTACGTACCTCATGAATACAGTTTCCAACCCAGCAGGTGGTGTGCTATTCTCGTTTGGTATATGGAGGCAGTATTTTCCCCTGCTGATCTTACTAAGTGGGGAATGGATGAAAGTACAACGAAAACTGTTTGGACACTTGGTGATTTAAGAGCCTGCTGGCTTGAGGCTCATGCTGTGAAAATGTCACATATCCTAATCCTTGAATCTCCGTCATCCACAGCATCGCAACACAGAAAAGGAAGCACCACTGCTTGAAGCCTGGCTCAGGTGAGCAATGAATTGCCATTAGCAGTCTCATTGCTGGTAGAGCTTTGATGCTTCCCTGTCCCAACAGCCTTACCCAGCTTAACACTTCAGTCCTTCTTCATGTCATTTCACAGGTTCTAAATACCTTTTCTTTCAGATTGTCTAAACAATTAACATACCCAGTCTAGCACAAAAAAGTCTGCTAGCTTGCATTTGTACTTGGTTTCGTTTAGCTTTAAAGGTTGTTACTTCCACCTCTGAATTTAGGAAGAGCTTTTGTGGCCAAAAGCTTGTCTAGTTTTTGTAACTCTGTTAGCACTAGTGTTTTCATAGAGCGGAGTCCATTTTCAGAATCACATGGGGTTGGAAGGGATCTCTGGTGATCATCTAGTCCAACCCCCCTGCCAAAGCAGGTCCACCTAGAGCAGGTTGCAGAGGAACATGTCCAGGTGGGTTTTGAATGTCTCCAGAGAAGGAGACTCCACCACCTCCCTGGGCAGCCTCTTCCAGGGCTCTGCCACCCTCAAAGGAAAGAAGTTCCTCCTCATGTTTAGGGGGAAAATATCACCTGAAACAAACTTTTATTTGGCTCTGTGGTACTGCATATTGCTTTGCCTCCACAGCTTAAGGAAAAAACCTAAACTGCTCTTCAAATAGTATTAGAGCTATTTTTACTATCAAAAATCTAGAAAACAGCTCTTTAAAGAATATTCATCATTTTTTACTGAAACAACTGTTCTGCCTTTACTGAAAAGGGCTATCTGAAGTTAAAAAATTGTTTCCATTTTCAGGCTACCACTGCTGGGTCATGTTTTCACCTCCTCATTGAGGGCACACATCACTACTAAGTCACACAGTAAAGGCATCTGCTCACAAGTACGCATACAGTATTCACCAAAACCTAACCGTAAGTCTGAGCTTGTTCTCCCACCATGATACAAAGTTTTCTCTTTGAAACCTTGAAGTACGTTAGACAGGTGTGGACAGTGGCCCCTAGATCTGGCCCCTGGTGCGCCTTTGCCAAGGAGGAACTAGTCACATACCCAATTCACATTTAAAGGGGTTCCAGGCATTCAAGTAAATCAAAATGACCCACAGTGTGGAACAGGGACACATGTGGAGGCCTGCCTCCATCTCTGGTGGGACTTGGATTGGAACCGTTGTTGGAGTGTGATCCTGGGGCTCAGGGGTGTCTCAGCTGCCACTGGGGCCTGAGCAAGGCCTGTGTGTGTGGTTGCATCTCCAGTCATGGTTGATGCGATGACATGACCCCATCTGCAAGGGGCCCATGCTACAAGACAGGTTTGATAGTAACAGTGGCACTGCTATGTCACGGTTCTAGCAAGGATCCTTGATGAATTGGCCTGTTCCCATGCTGCTGGGGGATGGCAGGGAAACTGAAAAGCAGGTTTTGCTGTGTTTCACTGGTATTCAGTCAAAGTCCCTGTTTGTCTTCTCTAATATAACCCAATAACAAGATATTGTTTCAGATAACTCCCAGGTGTAGTTTTAATAGAATTATTGGGTGTGGTCATGAGAGCTTTGATTGTCAAAGTACTCTGTTCAGTTTTGTGCCCCTCAAAAGGTGCTGGAGCATGTCCAGAGAAGGGCAACAAAGCTGGTGAGGGGTCTGGAGAACAAGTCTTATGAGGAGCGTCTGAGGGAACTGAGGTTGCTTAGTCTGGAGAAAAGGACCCTGAGGGGAGACCTTATCACTCTCTACAACTACCTGGAAGGAGGTTGTAACCGGGTGGGGGTTGGTCTCTTCTCCCAGGTAACAAGCAGTAGGATAAAATGGCCTCCAGTTGTGCCAGGGAAGGTTTAGGTTGGATATTAGGAAAACCGGGTGGGGGTTGGTCTCTTCTCCCAGGTAACAAGCAGTAGGATAAAATGGCCTCCAGTTGTGCCAGGGAAGGTTTAGGTTGGATATTAGGAAAAATTTATTGACCAAAAGGGTTATCAAGCATTGGAACAGGCTGCCCAGGGAAGTGGTTGAGTCACCATTCCTGTAAGGTGTTTAAAAGACTTGTGGTGCTGAGGGACATGGTTTAGTGGTAGTTTGGCAGTGCTATGTTAATAGTTGGACTTGATGATCTTACATGTCTCGTCCCACTAAAATGATTCTATGATTCTGCGGTGTTCCCAGCTTTGTACTGGTTTTTAATGCACTTCAAAAGTTAATACTGCTTGGAAAAAAGCCTATAACTTGTGTGAAAATAGTAATATGCTTTGTGAATCTTACACTTTTCACTGCTTGTCAGCAAAACATGATGCTTAGTATCAAAAAAACTTGTAAGGTTTAGCTTACTCAAAGGTATACTTTGTATAGCAAGTAAAGCAAGAAGAGAAAAGAGCTGGAGTTGAGTGGCATCTCTGTAGAAGAGATGTGGATCAGATGCCTTTAAAAATCTTGATGATAATAACCCTGATAGTCAGAATGCTTATCTAGCTACATAAATATGAATGTGATTCTTATATTCAGACATAAATATCTGTCCCTGGAGTTTTCTTCCGTGCGTTATCAGCTAGATCATTAAATTATCCATGTATTTGTTTTGTGATACTAAAGCAAAGCAAGACAGGGGATGGAGAAGATCAGAATATGGATGTTAATGGTCTAAATTTACTCTTCCTGAAGGATAATGGACTTTAGCTGAAGATTCACCAGGACTTGTTATTCCAACAGGTTCAGGAAATTTTCCCTGTCTTTGTGGTGACCAAGTCCTAACTGTGCATCACAGGAGTTGGCTGTGAAGTTGTTATCTCCCAGAAAGTACCCACAGGATAAGACTTCTGGCAATTAAAGCCCAATTCTCTGTTTCACCACGCATGTGCTCACAAAGCAGGGAGCGTTGTGTGTGAGTGGGTGGTAGGAAATGTGAAGGATGAGCTGTCAGGGAGTTTAGTGTAAGTGAGCTGCCTCCATGTCCCAGAATTTTGCCTGTCCACATGGCAGCTTGACAGAAGCTGCAGCATTATGCCAACCTTTGACAATTGGCAGTGACCCACAAGCGAACAGGAGTGAGCTGAGCATAATCAGAGCAAGTATAGCAGTTTATACTTTCTATTTCCAACACACCCCATACATATCGTGTATATGGGTCTTCTGGGGAAGTATATGGGTCTTCTGGGGAATCTGTGTTGGTGCAGCCGTTCTCTGCCCCCTCTAAGGAGTAGGTGGGGAACATAGCCTGCCTGTAATTGTCCACATGAAATCCTGCCCTCAGGAGAGTACGTTGGTATACACGCAAATGATAAGTCTTCTTAACAGACAGCAATCTTTTCACGTAGCTATCAGCGACACAATCTACTCTGCGTACATTTCAAATAACAAATGCAAACTATTAGATTAAATAACACTAAGCAAAGGCAAAGGTGGATAATTTTAAAGTCATATGAATTGCTCTATAAATGTCTGTTATCCTCAGCGAGGCTTTTATGTCAATACAAAATGCCATACAGTGTGGCAGTGTTTGTTTGTTTCATTCTGCAAAGGCCAATTCTCAAGGCAAGACAAATGACAGATGAGCAGATCCTTGTAGCCAAATATTTGCCAAAAGGAAAATCAATCTTTTTTTCTTTCCTTCTCTCTTTTTTTTTCCCTTGTCTGCAGTAGTTCACTTCAAAGCTAAGCAGAAGCCTGAGGTAATGTCCCTTATTTCCTGTGCCCCTGTTCAGACAGTGCAATACCTGCTGCAATAGGTCAGGCCCTTAACTGTTCTAGGAAGTCTTGTTGATTTATGTGGCCAATAACATGGTTGATAACAATGACTCCCCAAACACTACTTTTGTACCACTATCAAAAGGTGAGTCATGGAAATCATCCTGTCCCCAACCTCCCCTCGGAGGGCGAGTTCCTTCCTTGGAAGGAGCACTTCTTATCCCTTCAACATCTCCATCTGCTCCCTCATGCAAAGCAGGATCCAACTGCAGATGCCTCCATGCCAAGCGGAAGGCTGGAGACTTCATTTGGCTGGCTTTGTTACAAAGGGGAAGATGATTCAGGAAGTCTCTTTTCCCCTCTCCTTTTAGTGCTGCCCAATTCCCTAACCCCTTTACAGAAAGAAAAACATGATTTGGTTGAGGCTGAGCTCTGCTGCATGTGCTGTGGAAGGCTCTGGGAAGGGTCAGGTGACCAATTGCTAACACACTCAGCAGTGTCGCCAGGGTCAGTGGAGTCCCAGCTGGAGCAGCGGCCAAGACAAGATGAGCCAGGAGACTAAGGCCCCCCCAAAACCAAACTCGGTAGATTTGACAAGCTCAAAGGGAAATGTGTGAGAATTTGCAAGTTCACCATCCCTATAGCACCTGACAACAACAAAAAAATAGCCAAGCCCTCAGGAATAAAGCAACTGTTACTAGAAAGTGGGGAAAAACAAGCAATCAAAAATCTTTGTACTTTATCTAATTTCTATGATTCTTGGAAAGGTATGCTTAGTTTTCCCTCTTATGAAAGGTATCCACTTCTATCTCACAGGTTAACCTTGCAGACATTTTATTTATGACATCTAATGAATCTGTCATTCTAAATTTCTTTTGGAAAGAAGGATGAAGGCAGAGATGTGCTTGCCAAATGCAGATTAATTCAAGATATTAAGAGTACATCCAATCCATTTATAATGAAATGGCTTAATATTAATCCCATCATTAGTAGTGTAATTCTCTAAAAAAGTATGAGAGAGAACACAGTTAAGAAGAGCAAAGTTTCAGGGTTTGGAAGTGAATTTTATAAGCAGTAATAGCCTTTTAAAGCTGTTGGAATTTAATTAGAAAGATGCTGATAATGTAAAATCACCTACAGAACCTGTGTCTTTCTATATGAGCTGAACATGGGTAGCAAATATGACTGAGAGGAAATCCCTTCTGTTGCCACCTCTTTGGAAGTGTCTGTACACTTTGGGTGCTCCTTTGCATATCAATTTACCCATGTTTGAGTCGTAATTAACCCTCGGCAAGATGCCTCTTCTCAAAATTGGTACGAAGAGAAGAAACGTAACATCCTCTCTGGTCCCTGTGTTCAGGAAGCCCTGAATGTTATGAAGACTCAGCTAGAATGGATATTCTACATGCAGATCTGGGTATTATCTCTTGTTATCCCACTCAAATATGAAATATTTTGAAAGAAAAAGAACAGAAGCTTCACACAATATATACCGAAAAATGTTCACAAACGTTTTGCACAATGTAGCTCATATGAAAGGAAACATATCTTACATAGTAAAGGAAATTCTGTTCAATAACAGGTTCTTCTAATCTGAATAATTGAGTTAAGACCTTGTTAGCACAAAAACAAGCTGTATTTTTCTTACTTTGTTGCATTCAGATTGCATAATGCCTTTTTTTTTGCAGACCGTCGATACCACGGTAAGAGTTGTGAATTGGCTGCTGGGTTTGCCACTTGGAAATTATTTTTATATTTCTCACGTCACAATTTGTAGAGAAGCTTCCCTTCCTCCCAGACCTCTGTCACACACTTCCATTCTTCGCCTCCATTCCTGCTTGAGAGGAAACATTCCTGAATTTTGAGGCAGACTTCCCCTGCGTGTGTCTGGCAGGGTGTGAAGGGACTTTTCACGACGGCAAACCAAAGGGCTGCATAAACCATCACTACGGTAGGCAGGGATGGCTTCCTCCCACTGCTGAAGCACATATAGTTCTATGGGAAGAAGGAGTAGCAAAGCACGGTAGAAAAAGCAGCACCGTGGAACAGATTAGGACCACGCTGTAAAGCTGTGCCTGACTGAAAACACAGCAGTAGTGTTGATAGATTTGCCTACCTGCAGATGTTAAAATCCTGCTGAGTTTTGGGGGTTTTTACAACAATTTAATGGCTTTAACACTGCTCTGTTCCATATTAAAATAATCTTTCTCAAGACCATTGGTAATTGCCCTTATCTGTTTTGGTTCAGTAATTATTTATTACTGCAGTAAGGGAGGAGGCTTGATTTTGTGTGACTTGGTACGCCCCACTGAAAGGCCCTGTCCCTACCCCAGGAAGTCTGTAAAAGCAATCTTCTTTCTTTTGCACTAATGTCACTTCACCCCAGCTCTGACAGGATAAGAAAAGGGGAATATTGCTTTATGACTTGCAATTATTAAATTACCACAGCTTTGCAAATTTCTGCTTGCAACTGTGTTCACACTCTTTTTAATCCATCTGAACCGAGAAGTAAAATTACCTTAAAGAAACTAAGCACTCATATTAGTTAGCATATGTAAAAGGCTATGAATTGTCATCGTACCCAGCTGATGTGCAGACCATAAATTCAATTTTTTTGTATTATATGACCACATATAATACAATAATTTGTATTATATGACCACAGGCTTACACTTAACAGTTTTTGTGCTGGTGTAACTATTAAAGCTCTCTATGGCTATAATAGTTACATGTGCAGGGTTATACTGATACAAACCTTAGTATGGATCCTTTCAGTATTTGTCAATACTTCTTCCTTTAGCTTATAGAAAATAGTAATAATTGAACAAACATCTGAATGTCCAGGTAGCTGTGCTATAGAGGGGAATGTACTTGGTGTATTACTTTGTAGTGAAAGCAGATGCAATACATGCAAACAGGTGATCGACCCATTTAAACGGGAGTAGAAGTAATGATTCTTAAAGCAGAAGCTTGACTGTTAGAGCAGCACAAGCCCCTTGGTGGGAAGATCCTGCAGGTCATTGCAAAGCAGAGGAACTTGGCTTTGCCCGTGCCCCAGAGGGGAGAGGTTGGGATGGGGATGAGCGAGGTGGGCGCTGAAGGTATTTACAAGCTAGTGGCAAGGCTGGGCAGCAGATCGGGTCTCCCAAGCCCCACAATTTCTCACTACAGAGCTTTGTGAAACATGCTTTGGTTTTTTGAGTATTTTTTACCATTTTTGTGGACTTGAGGTCTCTAAAAATGGGGATTGGCTTAAACTCATGTGTATCATATATCATGGTTAAGGTCAAGCATACCCGTAACATTGACATAGCAGCTTGTGGAGCTTCTTCTAGCTACTAACAGTCTTCCTGAAAGAGGGGGCTTGATATTCTGTTTTCCATGTCTTCGCTGTGGAGCAAGGCGCTTTGTGTGACAATTAGTTTTTATGAGGTCTAATTGTCTTTAAATCGGTGAATCCCACAGAACTCCCTTTCACCTAAATGGTACTATATAATGGTACTACAACCTCTCTACAACCTGTAGAGAGGTTGGTGCTGGTCTCTTCTCACAGGTAATTAATGACAGAACAAGAGGGAACGGCTTCAAGCTCCAACAGGGTAGGTTTAGACTAAACATTAGGAAGGAATTTTTCACTGAAAGAGTGGTCGGGCATTGGAATAGGCTGCCCAGGGAGGTGGTTGAGTCACCATCCCTGGATGTGTTTAAGGGATGTTTAGACGCGGTACTGAGGGATATGGTGTAGGGGAGGACTATGTAGAGTAGGGGAGATGGTTGGACTCGATGATCCCAAGGGTCTCTTCCCTATGATTCTATGATTCTATATGAGCCACATATATGCACACCACGCACTGTGACTGAGGTGTGATCACTAACCACTCCTGAACAGCGAAGCCAACTTTATCCCTGGTTTTATTCTTTCACCAGCTCTGACAGTTGCCATCCCATTAGGAAATCCTTTGCACCTGACAGTGTCCAGAAAGGGTCCCAAACACATTCTGCTGTGGGTAGGCACCACCATGTCAGCTTCTGCAATAGACCCTCTGAAAACTCTGTTCACCTTACTGAAAGTCTTTAGACTCTAAGTTACTTTATTAGTAATGCATAATTTAATTTTTCTATTACTGACTTAAAGAAATAAAATTTTAAACACTGCATTAATGTGTGATGTGTGAGATGAAAGCTGCTCAGAGGAAATTCATTAAGACTCGTTGTTCATTTTCTACTTTCCCCTGTTGCCTCCATTTTGTGTCGCTGGTCATGAGTAATACTGCTCAGGCTTTCTTTGACCAGATTTTTTCATTCCCAACAGTGACAGGTACCGTCGGCAGCAGGGGCAGAGCTGTACAGAGGGAGGAAAGGAAAGCTCTGGCTGAACTTCTTCATCCAAAGCTCTGTGCTTGGGGACAGCATAGAGTTGGGACCTATCCCAACCCTGATTCGCAATACATCTTGCTCTTTCTGGGACATCTCTTGCGGGGCTGCTCAGCCTCACCAAGCTGCCTGAGCTCTTAATGCTTTTCACTTTGCTGTTAAATTAATCGGGATTCAATTCCAGCTGCCACAGCTGCAACATGGTACAGGCACAGCACTTTGAAATGGTTTCTCTGCCGTAGTTCTAGAGCCCCTGACACCGAGCAAGATGAAGTCAGAGGTGAAAGCTGCTTCAGAGACTGTATTGATTCCTGGGTTTATTTTGCAAGAATTGGGCCTGGTAGCTATTGAAAGTAATAGAAAAGATCCTCTTTCACAGCCAGCGCAGCGGCAGCGCTTGCTGTGTGAGGAGTCTGCCAAATTGATAGCTGTGCAGACCAAACCCTCTCATTCATAGGAGAGTAGCATCACACACTAGTACAGACAGTATGAGCTTTTCTTTGTCTTGCCAATATGCTGGGGTTCTTACCCAAAGGACATCATTTGCTGCGAGAATAAGTCTTTTGGGTGCATCCTAAATGCAGTCCTGAGTATTTTTGCTATTTGAGAGGCTTAGAAAAAGAGTTGGCTGTTTTCCTTAGCGTGATCCTTTCTTTGATTTTAATGGCATGTGCCTGAGTTTCTTTCCTATCATTCTGTGTGATATTGTACAATCCCTCAACCTCATCCTTTTACTCACTTCCACCGAATACATTAAAATAAACAGTTTTCCAGCTCCTCATCCTATCAATGCTTGAGAAGGGGTCTTCAATCTTCTGTCTTAGTAAGAGCTGATACTTAATTACATGCTTCCTAATCTGATTAGCAGAGGTGAAAAGCACTCTTAAAGATGTCTGGGGTGTTTTTTATTGAAATCAACAGTTTGAAACTGCAAGCTGCGTTGCGATAAAAAGCTGTACAAGGTGCAGTTGACCGCTGTGGCACACTTCCAGAGCTGTTGGTGCCAACATACAAAAGGGTTCCTGTGTTCCACCTATCAGTCATTTACCTGGAGGCAAACTCAGTAACAGATATGCACCTTCTCCTCCTCCAGAAATACTTCTAGAAAAGTTACTTCTTACAAGCACAGACCATTCTTTTAAGGAAGGAGGTAGCCAGTGTTGATGCCCTGCAGTTAACTGGTTCTGCACTATGTTTGTAACAAATGTGTTGAAATTAGATCCGATATAGCTTAGTGATGACAGCAATAGGCTTCAGTTATTTGATCCCAAAACAAACCACCTTATAGCAATTCACAGAGTGGCTGGGGTTAGAAGGCACCCCTGGAGATCATCTGGTCCAGCTGCTCTGCTCAAGAAAGGACAGATAGAGCAGGTTTCTCAGGACTACGTCCTGTGAGTTTTTAGTATCTTCAAGGGTGAAGACTCAAAAACCTTTCTGGAAACCTGTGGCAGTGCTCAGTCACCCTCACAGTAAAATATTTTTTTCTTTGGTTTAAAGAGGATTTCTTCTGTTTCAATTTATGCCCATTGTCTCATGATTTCCCCTTCATGAACCCATGCTGACTGCTCCTAAGCATCTTCTTGTTCTGTCCTTGTCTTGAAATGGCTTCCAGGAGGATTTGCTCCACCACCTTCCCAGGGATTGAGGTGAGGCTGACTGGCTTGTTGTTCCCTGAATCTTCCTTCAGTTCCACAGTGTCATTAAAATGACTCTCACAGTGCCAGCCATGACAGCTAGGATAGAACTTGGTTATAAATTGAGGGGCCAAAGAACATTGCAGCACCTTTCCTTCCTCCCTGAGGACCACTTGGTGCCACGTGCATCCTCGGGCACAAGTCCAGGGGGACAAAGCCTCTGTGCAGCTCTATCCCCATATCCCCAAAGCAGTTGCATGCTGCCTTTTCCTAGCAGACTTCTGTCAACCTGAGCTGAAGGAGAACCCCAATTTACAGTACGGGGCTTGTGGTCAGTGTGGCCTAGCTGATCTGATCATACAAAATGCGGTGCTGCGCTCTAAGTAGTTCTACAAAGAACAGTACAGTAAAAGGCAATGCTTGTGCTTCGAAGGAAGGAAGATACCAGATTCCATGCTATTGGAAGGTTTCTGTAAATGGGACAAGATTGTTTAAAATTCCAGTGGTTGCTAATACAGCTTTCTCTGTAAACATAGTCAGATCTCAAGTGCAAAGCAGTATTCATTGGACTGAGGAGTATCTTATTGGATACGTTGCTCTCCTACTGAATTCAGGCAGGTTCCCACCTTAGATTTAATTCAAAAGTTAAGAAAATTCATAAATTCAAAGCAAGATACACCTAAGCCTACAAAATTTTGCATGATTTCCAATGAAACCATGCAATTCCAGGAAGCTTACCCTGATACTTTTCCCAAGCTGTAAAGTGGCTTCATGCTCATAAAGTTCAGCCTGGTTTTGCTGAAAGCTTTATGAACTTCATTCAACCTGGGAACTAACTCAATTTTCAGGCAGATAACATAATACTAGATAGACAGTGTGTGGGTGGGAAGATGGATATGTGGCAATGACACAGGTTTTCATATCTGTTTGAATTAATATTTTAGAAAACCAGAACATTAATAATAGCTGAAAAACTTATTTCAGAATCAGTTTTGTTCAACATAGCTTGGGTCAGATATCTGCAGCCCAAAGCTTATGGGAATTTCTGTCTTTGATGCTACCACAGACACAGAGGCACAAGCTTCTTGGCACTCTGCTGTACCCACTCATTCTTCCTCAATAGCTTAAACTCTAAATAACAGAGATCATAAGATTTTTTGGTCTATTTATTTCTGATAGATGATAAAATCTCACTGTCAAAGATGGTGAAAAAACCCCAAAGATATTTATCAATTGAATAAAAAGTACAGAAGCAAGGAAGTTGGGAGGTTGTGGGAATCCTGCCAGCCTGGTACTGGTAATGGAAAGCTCCAGGCAGGAAGGATGTTTCCAGCTTATACATTACCTCTCACAGCTGCTCTGTCAAATTGCTCTTTTCTGGTGTTTAATAATCCAATCAACCGTAGTTTAGTTGTATTTTTTCCTCTGTATTTCTCTCTCTCTCTGCCTATTGGTGACCATAAAGAGAGTAGTGATGCTGCTGTACTTGCCTAATCCCGAAGTAAAACGGCTTCTGGTCCCCTGGTTGGTTCAAATCGTAGGGTCCGTGCCCTGAACAGCTGGGTAATGATGCTTTGGACTGTTGCAGGGCAGTGGCAGTGGACTGAGAGAGAGCCATGTACCTCTAGATAGCTGGCATGGATATGGCACGTCTGTCGTGGTCACTACGACTGATAGTTGACATACCTGGGCAGAGCTCAGCCCATGAAAAGGGCTGTGGTTATGCGTATTCAGCTACTGATTAAATGTAAATTCTCTATGCAAATTCACGCTCTTCATAGGGCATTTTCATTTGCTAGTTATTTTCTTTGGTTGGTAGATCATAAATCACTGGCATGTTAAAAGTCAGTTCATGTAAATCATGTGAAATCCTTCATGCAATGAAATCATTTTCAAAATGATATTCATTGTCATTAGGGCAGTTTTCCCACCATGAAATCGTTTTTCGAATGACTTGACTGAATAGACAAAAGTAGCAGTTGCAATAATAAGGCATCGTTTGTGTTGCAAGAGCTGATTGGAAAGTCTGAAAACGAGAGCTCTATAATGTTTTAAATGATTGAATTTTGAATTGCGGAAAAGACTGTTGCTATTTTTGACCGTTACAAAACAAGCTGGTTGGTTTTTTGAGATGTATTATCAATTTTTTTCCACAGTTCATATGTAAAGTATATTAAAACCATTGCATCCTAGTTGAAAGAGAACTGTAGCTTCTCTTAATTACTGAAAGAAGGAAACTTCTCCTTCAGAGACATTTTTAAACTGCAAAAAATATAAATTTACTTCCAAGTTTTCCTTCACTGCACTATAATGCAAAATTTTGGCTTTCAGTGTTCTTAAGGAACTGTAATGCAAGCACAGAGGAAATGTTTTTTTCTTGCTTATAAAAGATTTGCCACTGTTTTGGGGCCTTTTTAACAAGTTGTTTTGTCATCGTAGGGGAAGAGGTAGCAATTCATAAATAATTCAGCTGTATGTGTTTGCACAAAAGCTTAAGAAAAATGAATCAGACGTACCCAAACGCTTCAAGTGTTGCTTCCACCTCCATGTTCCAGGGCAAAATAAACGTGTGGCTCAAGCTCTTACGGGTGCTCAGTAAGAATGATGCAAATGTGCTGGCTGCTGTCAGACCCACCAGAGGGGAGCACTACTCTTCAGGGCTTCCAGAGAAGGGTTCCCTGTGACATGTCTTTTGCCACCCCCTAAGGAAATAAAAGGTACTTTGAGCTTTTTTATTCCCTCTCTGGGGGCAGCTGCCCTCCCCTTCACAGAAGAGCAGGGCCCGAGCTCCCTGCAGAGCTGAAGAGACCAGAAAGAATAAGCTGGGCACAGACTGGGACACAGGTTGTTTTCCCTGAGAAGTGAGAGAAGGGAACCAGGAGAGAGGACTATAATTAATGCCCAGCTCTGGAGCAACCCACTAATCATCTTGAAGATGAGAACATTGAGTCATCATTTTCTTCATTCATACTCAGTATCTTGGGACACTTTGTCTCAGGCTGAGGCACAACTTAAGTATGGTTAAGGAGCCATGAGGAACTGCTCTTCAAATGAACAGCAAAAATAATATGTAGTCTGCAAAATGAAATGGTTTTCTGGATGGGGTCTATAGCACAGGTTAAACGAGGGTGTTTTGCACTTGAAAGTAATTTCAGATTCAAGCATGAATGTAAAATGAAAAGGCCATTTTTGAAGCAATGCCCTATGCAGATGCTCATGCTCTGTAACAGGTGTGAACATGATGATAGTGATTAATCTTTTTCAAAAAAGTATATTATGTTTACATGGAAAGAACAAGGGCATCCAGAAAAGGAGCTAGTCAAGAAACAGCTAGTGCACAAGGGCTTCTTTCACAGCTGCTCTTTGGCTCAAGTCCTGCAGCAGGTAGGCACACGCAGCTTTCCTGGACTGTCTTCTGGAGGGCTATTTGCTCTGTCTTTTCCCATTCTGAACAAAGCAGTGGTGCACACCCAACACACAAAAGAGTTAATTGCTGGAGTCAGCCCTGGGAAGTTGCTAAGCAACATTGCTGGGCCCTGGTATCAGCTCATCCACCAGCCACTTCCACTGCCTGTGGTCCAGCACCTACCCTGCAGAGTGCAACTGAGAACTGCTGTGAAAACTTAGCTCTCTTCCTCAGATCCTGCAGTCTAATTAGGCTCACCTAATGAAAATTAACTATTTTGTGATTTAGGTCCAGTTGCTTAAAAATTATTCCGAGTATACAGTTTGTCTGTACACTAAAACCAATTTATTCAGTTAATATCCATCCATTTTAGATGTTTCAGTCTGTCATTCCTACTTTAGATGAGCTCATTGGCTTTTAAGATTTTGAAGTATTATTTTAATACGTGAACATAAGTATTGACATCATGTAAGTCTGAAACAAGATAAACATCTATCCATTAACTGCAGTAAGTATGCTTTACAGAATTGAGTTTGAGATTTTCCAATAAATTCCCACATATTTTTCAGCCTGACATCTTAATCAAAAACAAGGCTATCGGGGAACTTGCAACCTTTGGGTAAATCAACAAGTACTGAAATCATTACAAATGCAGGACTTTGTCACCCCAGCCTGATTACGGATCAAGAATTCTGGGGTACATCATCTGATCTTAATGGAGGCATAACACTAGTCCATGAGCACTGTGGATTTTGCCCTCTGTATGGAAGGTTAAAGTCCTGAATACCCTTGAGACAGTAGCAAAACTCCTAGTCAGTGATACTTCCGTTGTTTATCTGCTCTCACAACAAATCATTCTGGTACTGCCAGAGGTAAAAAAACCTGCATTTTAATGGTTTAGAGTCCTGCGGTGATTTTGAGGTCTGACTGAAGACAATAGCACTTAGCGGGTTTGCTTTCTGTGTGGGTTCCTTGGTGTAAGGCAAAATAAAACTCAAAACAGCAGCTTCTCCCCCGGGCCAAGGTGCTCATACTGGTTTGCTCTTTTTACCTGACTACGCTTACAAAACTTGTAGGAACTCAGTTATTGGGCAAGTTCGGCTGAACTTGGACTGCTCAGAAGCTGCTGGTGGAAAAATGAGATAAACAAGCACACAAGAACTATGAGGTAAAATAATTTGTTTTCCTTAGGGAACCAGCCTAAATTCTTAATGACCACAAAGAATTCATTGTCGTATAGGTTCCCTGTCTGTCAAATATGCACGGATTCCAGCCTGAGGCAGGTACCTTGAACGAACAGCTTTGCCTCCAAATTCTGACCCCTCGTTAAAGTGGTTTGCTACTCAGTTTTTTGTGTATTTTTGCATAAATATTGATAAACCTCATTTTCTAAGTCCACTTGTGACACCTTGTTAGCAAGTTTAACAATATCACTGTTACAACATACTTGATTTTTTAACTTCTTTGAATTTTTGGATTCTTAAAAACTTCCATGGGAAGTGCACGCATCCACAGAGTGAATTTATGTTTATTGGCAGTATAAATGCTTTTCCTCACTGGCTTTTTGCAGTTTTTAGGAATAGTTTATGGCGCAATAGCAGTTTACAGGCCACAGGTAGAAATGGCTACTCTAAACTTGCCTTTTTTTTTCATTTTATTTTATTGTGTTTATATTCAGCCATATCTTGAAACTATTCAGCTAAAGTCTGAATAACGTTCTATAATATTTAGTTAGATTTTTTTTTTTGCGTCTTTTGATTTTCAAGCAAATCTGTACTCCCTTGGTTTGAGTCAGGTCAAGTACATGTGCTGCTGCAAGAACTGGAATCACATTTACGGAAATCAGAATGAAAGTAAGAAGGGTAAGAGCAAAATATATCCAGGATTAGTCACATTTTAATGATGATTACAGTACAGTGACAAGTAGAGAAGACTGCTGTGGAAGTAATTCTGGTCTGGTTCAGGTTAATGGCAATTTTGCCATTGACTTTAGTGGAATCAGGATTTATGCTTGATTTTTCTTCTATTGTTGTTTTTCTTATTTACACCACTAGACACCATAGGACACTGACAGAAATCCAGCATACTCTGCTCCTTTAGCATTGCTATTCTTGCTCTTTTTTTCCTCTGCATGCTTTTTAAAGTTTAGTATAATGCTTCTCAGCTAGCCCTTCTTTAATTTCTTATCTTTATAGGCAGACTCCATGCATCTTGTTACTGTTCACATAGTAATTGCAGACTTCTTTTCTTCTGAGCAGACAGTAAATATATTGTTCTTTTTGTGTTTGGATGTGGAGTTGGGAGTAGCCCTGGGGTCATCCGAGATTCATGCAGGAGCATCAATAGCACTGTGCCTTGTCTGGCAGCTAAAAGCTGTTCTGCATCCGCCTCTTTAGTGCAGAAGTGGTTAGCTTGGGGGACTGGTAATGACATAAGGAGCCTTTTCCAGAAACGTGCTGGAAGGGGATTCATGAGAACATCGTGTTAAAATTGCACTTTTCTAAGTGGAAATTTCTTTGCCTTGGAGATCAGTCCCCTTCCACGTATCATTTAATCATGAGTATGAAAGATGACTTATCTCTAAGGCTAATAAAAATATTTTGCCTTCTGTCATACACATTATTGTAAAAAAAAAAAAAAAAAGAAAGAAAGAAAAAGGAGGTTATATGACATATAAAAATTCCCAGTGAAAGGAATCCAGTTGATTATTTTCCAAGAACTGATTCCCCAGATAAAGTCCCTGTCTAATGTCACAAATTGGTCCGCGAAGAACACCATCAAAATGAAGAGTATTTTCAACCATAAAATAATTGCAGATTGGTGGTGTTTTCTTCATTGGTTATGGTAGGGAAATGACAAAAAAATTCTATTATTAAAGCTAATAAACGGAGTAATCACTATCACCACTCTTCTGCTTTCACCAAATAAACGCATCCACTTTGTATTGATTAACCACTGATGGCATTCTGAACGTTAGAGCAAGCAAAGAGAACATACAAGGTGAAATCTTGGTCCCACTGGAACCATTGGAAGTGGTTTTACCCCTATAGAAGGGTAAATGGTTGAGCTTATTTTGGGTCTCTGCTCAGGGATTGTGCATCTTAGAGACTGGCAGGCAAGGCACTGAGAAATGCATACATGAAGTTAGGTTCCCAAGTGCCTTTTTAGACCCTGGAATAAATGGCCTTGCTTTCAAAAGCATTGAATAATTACCAGCTGGTGCCGATGAGACCATTTCAATGGTCTCATTCCAATGAACAGTCACTGTAGCTCACCCTAACACCCTAACAATAACACCCAAACAAGCTTTGTTCACTTTTTTTCTTTTTGCATCCGTCAAAGACATTGCAAAAAAACTTTGTGTAAAAAAAAAAAGTAACAAAACCCCAGCTTATCAAAAAGGATATTGTAGAATTCACCTTTTCTCTTTGGTATTTTCTTCCCCTTACTTTCAGGTATGAAATAAAATGAGGATTTGCAACCTGACTGCAGAATTAGAAGCAGATGAGAATCAGTGATCTGTTCCCTGCGTCATGGCCTAGATCCTCCACTGGGAATGCGGCAAAAAACTTGACTCTGGAGCATGACTTGAACATACTGAGGAGAAAAGGTACTCAGTATTTTATCAAACTCTCTAATTTTTTTCTTCTGTGCACTGTAGGAAAGCATTCTGATGATCAAACCTGGTGGATTTTAAGTGTCCTTAGTAGGCTAAGATGATCAGTGCTGCTGCAATCCTGGATATGAGTTTTCCATAAGTATGAACAAAAAGTCATTGTGGCAATGGGAGGATGTTGAACATATATGTAAAGTATAAGTAAGCAAAGACAAAGAAAGGATTGATGGAAGGTTTTGAATCCATTTAAAAGTAAGGCCAGTTTTATAATACAATGATCGTAGGTCAAAAAAAATATTTTCAAGTCAGCATCTTAGTTGATCCTTGGTAGCTTTGTACAAATAGACAACCTCTTGTCTGTTCCATAAAATTTAAATCGGATTGATTTGAAACTCCTGCTCTTTGAAAAGTGGCTCTCACCTACCTCCGTGTGTGTTTACTTAGTAAGACCTAACCAGCTATTTCAAGTGTTGCAAAAGTGGCTTAACTGAAGTCTTGTTTTACGTCTATTTAAATTGAACCATTGTAGTCTTGTGTAGAGGCACTTGAAACAATGTATAGCTGCCATATAAAATTCCATCCTTCGAATTAAGCTAAATCAACATAAGCCAGTTGCAAATCAATTTAACTGTGTCCACATGTGGATTTGCTTCATGTTTAATGAAACTGATTTAAGGAAACAATCCCAGTGAAACCACTGCCACTTTCTTTTGCAGGCAAAGCCTATATTATGTTGATTTATTTGGAACTAGAACTCTTCTGGCATACATATTGAATAGCCAGCATAGCTTTGCAGCTGCACTGTTGAACATCAACCTGAATTCTTGGTCTTGTTATGGATTTGGCTAATAAATTTTCTTACATGAAGCCATGTTTCTCCCTCAGTGAGATTTAACCCATGCATTTGTCTTCCCAGATGGGTTGGGATTTTTTTTTTTAGCATAATCTGATTAATTTAATCCACACAGCATTTCACTATGTTTTTGTCCTGCCAGAAGTAGCATAGGCTCCTCATATGAGCAGTTATGTTCTTAACTAATAGTCTAGCTTTTCAGTTTGATTTATGAACACACAAACAAGGAAAATTTTAAATTCAATCAGAACAAATGGCCATGTGTTGTCTAGCCAGGATGTTCTGGTAGAGTTTCCATCATATCTAGGAAATTGATGCCTCCATGGATTTATGACTTACGTGACAGAGGTCTTCACATTGGTCCTGATTAAATAACAGCATTAGTTCTTGGATTGTAGCTCCAGCCATTTGTACTTCTAGAAATGGTGTAAAGATTAATTCATCCTTGTGCATGTGTTTATCCTTTAGTGAACTGAGTTTTGTTTTCCTATCCAGAATTCACGTCTTTCTTATGTATGTAATTCATTTTGGTGAACACCTTCAAAATGCATCAAGAAAGGAAAAGTTCCAACTTGTTTATCCCCAGTTCATAATGTCTTATCTGAAAATCACAGTTTTATATTCGTGAGAGACATATATAAAAAAAAAACTAAGCAGTACCTATGATTTTGTCTAGACTTTTTTCTCCTCAAATATGCCATTTATTCTAATAAAAGCGATTACCAGTCCCTGCAGAATTTACCTGGCTGGTAGCCATAGACAATTGCAGCTACAGTAACACTGCTGCTGCTTTTGTGCTCATCGGTGTCATGTGTCCTGTACACCAGTCAGAAATTCAGTAGGAGCATAGGGATGCTAAGGTAAATAAAAGTTAGTAGTGGTCCAGCCTTTCACACCCATTTGATCTGGAGTAATTTAGACATCTAATAGCAGTTACTTTTGTACATACTCCTTATTTTCTAACCGTACTGCAGGGCAACACTAGATTTCTTAATTCGCAGCGCCAGACCCTAATGAATCTTTTCTGTAGTACATAAGGTATGATTTGTCTGCAGTAGTCTCTTCTTCGTTGTCCCAATTTGTAGCTTTTTGTAAGCACTCTAAAGGGAACTTCAATAAAAACACAGATCTGGAAAGGAGAAAACAGAGGCAAAGCACAAGCCAGACCCTCAACTCATGCAAGAGATATACCAAGTGCAAATCTGCCTGCCAGCCAGTGCCCTCTTAGTGCTGTCATTCCCAGCATTGTGTGAGCATACCATTCTCAGTACAACACTAACACATGCTTCAAAATGCTCTGAGATTTTTAAGGGGGGAAATTTGGAAAACTGTCTTGGATTTGCTGTGAGTACTTGCTTAAAACCTGCTTTGGTACAGTTGACTTCAGTGAATGAAATTTTCATTTTATCCAAATGAAAATACTGAAGGAATGTGATCAAGAGAATAATCAAAGATAATGTTACTGACTCAGCATGTTTCATTACCGAATATGGAAGTTTTCAATCCGATTTCTTGGCTGTTGGCATCAATATTGAGATTCAGACCACTATAGTCTATGGAGACAAACACTCCTTATTCTGAGCTGTTCCTGCCTGTCTCTGATCTAGACCCAGCTTTCCCCATCCCTTATTCCTTGTCCTTTTTATGTATTTTAGGCCTACCAACTCAGTCTCTCAAATCAAATCAGTGCACTATCCTACCTTCATCTCCTCTTCCGCACGTTTCTAGTCCCAGATCTCCCTACTTCCCTCCGACAGGATGCAGTCACCTCTTCTTATCCCAAACTTACTGCCCAGCTCCTGCTGCTACCCCTTCCTTCAGTCTTGGGCCCAATGGAGTCTCTAAAAATTGTTTGATTCTTGAACTCCTGGTCTGTGAGTCAAAGGTAAGTGACCTAGGAACTAATGTCCTTGTCAAATAAAGTATGTTTTAAATTCAGATAGTGAGCCACAAAGAATTCAGATGGTTGAGAGGCTTTACTGAGCAGAGGACTTAGGAACTCCTGCTCTAAAATAAATATCCATGGTTAATTTCACAAACAACTTTTTCTTGCCACATATGTGACTTTTAAATATGCAGAAAGGTTTTTTCAATCTCAGATTTATAATCCGTTGGGTTGGCAAAATCTTATGTGAATTCCTTAACTGTGCACTTTGGCATGGCTTCATCTTTCATCCAAACCATCAATTCTATTTCTGTTCCCCTAACCCATCTATTTTTATAGGAGGACTTTGTGTGTTACATTCTGTGCTGTGCTGGCCATCGCGCTCTCAATCTTCCCTTCATTCAGTCACGCAGTTTCCAGAGCATTGTCTTCCCAAAAACTCTCTCCCATGACCCTGTTTGCAAGCTAACAGCTTCTCTTCTTAGTTCTTTCTTACTCCAGTCCTATTGTCTTTAGTCTCTACCTGGCACTTATCCCACCGCTTCCAGGCACAAACATCTTCTCCTTGCCTTTTTCTTTTGCTTTTCAAAATATTCTTTCCCTTGTTACTGTCAAATGCAGCTCCCTCCTTGTGTAGGATCTCCTGCAAAATCAGAGCTGTGCTTGCCTCTCTGTTCCAGCGCCAGCCTTTGCCATCCTGCTTGTTTATGCTGCTACTCGCTGTTCACCATCACATTCAGCAGAAGCAAAGCATCTCCCAGTGACAGCAGTGTAAAAGCATACACTAATTTTTTAAAATGACAAACAAGGTTTATCACATTCTCTTTAGAGAACTCGCATTCTAGCCTCTTTGGAGAAGCCTTTCACATTATTTTTTCTGCAAAATCAGAACAACAAATTGAAAGTACCGGGTTTTTTTCCGCGTGTTCCCAGATGCTGCGTGCTTCCCAGGATCACAGATAGAACTGCGCAATTAGGCAATTTTAAAGCTTGTCAAAGCTGCAGACAATACAGGGCCAGACAATACAGCATAGACATAGCACATTAGAGTGAGTGTTACAGTTATAAAATAAGAGGAGATGTGCATAATAGGGAAAGGAGTGAATCAAGGAAAGGGGGGGGGGGGGAAAGGGGGGGGACGGGGGGTGTCAAGGAGGAGACAGGCCTGGTGTTGGGAGTACATGCAGAATTCTGTGAGGAAACTAAGGAAAGACCCCCTGCACAGCCTGCAAGGGGATACAGGGGTGCATGGCAGTGTGGGGTGGCAGCTGGGCTGATGACACCAGGCAGGTCTCTCCCCTCTCACTTCCCAGCTTCATCCAGCCTGCAGGATGCTATAATCCTACCTGCTGGGATTTAAGCTGAGGGCTCTGGTTGCTACTGCAGCACAAGATGAAGAAGGTAGCAAAAGATTAGAGGTGTGCTCAGGCCTCCAAGCCATTTCCCACAGGTGCTGGAAGGGCCATTGCCCAAGGACTCCTTCCCACCACCACCAGCTGGGAGGCAAAAGACGTCTCTCCCCAACTCCAGCTGTGAGAAACAGCACTGCCATTCTGTTTTGCAATGTTGTGGCTTGAAATATTGCAGGGGGGGGGGGGGGAAATGGAGGGCTGAAATTCCTTCAGCACTCTCAGTGGTTCTTAAACAATTGCATCTAGCTGCATGCTCCAAGTGTTTTTGAATTTGTCTCATTGCTCTCTAGGGTGGAAAGCTGCTCTTTCTGTGCCGTTCCTTCAGAGCAGCCAAACACCCATTTCTCTGTTCTGGGCTCAGGCTTATTTCTCTGTTTTCTGTAAATTCATACACTCAGTACAGGCACAATCTCTGCAGCCATTAAAACCCAAAATCATTGTAGCCCGATGTGTTACATTTCAGCAAATAAATATAGTCAATGTGATTTTTCAGGAGAAGTTTTTCTACTAAAGACCAGTTTGAATCTTGGTTCTCTCTCTGTTCCTTCAGCTGCCTGACTGCTGGACAGTCCAGGGCAATAACTTACTTAGTGCCCTATTTTCTTTATTATGGCGCTCTCAGGCATTAGAGAAAAAGGCCTTTGCCAGCTCAAACTCCATAGTGAGTCTGATGAAGTTGATATTTGTATTTTTGGATTAATCTGTCTGCAAGCCATAAAAAAGTGTCTTATTGTAACATATGCTCTGCCATTGGGACCCTTTCAAGGGGTGACCTGCTTTCATAAAGAGCTTCAGGCTGGTGCCGTTGTTCATTAGCAAAGTGTTGTAGGGAATTCTGGGACCTGTGACGGTCCAGGAGTATCTGATCTAGTTTCTTAATTTTAATTATCGCTACGGTAGTAAAGGCAGCAATTCAGAACACTGTTTAGCATTGGAAAAGGCAGAACAAATTTGCAACTTTGCCGATAATAATTTGGATTTCTTCAAATGATAGGATAACCAAAGTCTCACAGGAGACCTTTAAAAATGTTATTAATCTCTATTTAATAAGTTAGGAGGGTATATACAAAGAGGCAACAGAAAATATAGAGATATTTATGTAGAACATTCATTTTTGTACTTAAAAACCTTTCTGCAGATCTCAGGGACAGATGACACTCCCTGTTCACCTCACTGGGGAAACTCAGGGTTTAAATAAGGCTTCTCTAGCTAGTTAAAATTTCTTGGCAGTTTATTACCTTGGTCATTAATTGCATTCATTTCCCTATGGAGGTTCCTTTGAAAGAGATTCTCCATTACATGGCTGCTGGGAGATTTCCAACAATTTGCATTTTTCCCAATTAATTTCAGACTCAAATATTGACTCATTTTGGGAATGAAGTGGTAATAGGACTGAATTTCTGGTTTGGACAGTTGGATATATGTACCATGGGGTATTAATCTGTATATACTGTTAATGTATGCCCCATTGGATGACTCTGTAATGTCTGCTGTCTAGCTGAACTCTCAAAAGTTTTTGCTTCAGAAGCAAATCAAAAGGAATAACGTGATGATGGCTTAATGCCTCTGAAGATAATGAAAGTGTCAGAGACTCTAGCTCATGATGCGAGAAGCTGGTGAGAATACAAGGTCTGAATGCTGGAATTAAACACGGGCTGAAACCCCAAAGTGTGTAGATGGTGGACGATAAACCTCTTTTTCTCCATGCAAATCTAAAATATCACATTATGATCACTGGATTGAAGTTGTCAATGGGTGTCAAAGTTTTTAACAAATCCAACTTGATTTGGATGCAAAATGGAACCCTAAAGCTTTTTCAGGCTCACTGCTAGGATTTCTGTCTGTATCGGTTTTTAACCATTCTTCTGACAGCACCATTGAAAAGAGATGTCAATTTGAAGTTAAAACATAGCATGGCATCCCTGCTTTAGTCAGGGAACTCAACAATATTAGGTCTTTCCTCAGCGTCGCTCTCCAGAAGTGACTCTTAAACTGTCCAAGTGCGTTTTAAGAAAACAAAAAGTTTCAGGAATGGTGTGTGGATCCCTGTGACAATGTCCGCCAGGATTTCCCTGCTTTCAAATTCTTAACATGCTGCCCTCTCATACGATGATGAGAGCTTCGGTGCTGCAGTACCATCGCTCCTGGCGATTTTTGATTAAGTAGCCCCACCACACCAGTGTGCTCATGCCCAGCGTGTCCTTGTGTTCTGAGAATTGAAAAGATTCTTTCATTTCATCAGAAATCTTTGGACAATGTTAATAATTCACCATTTTCTATTATAGAGCACTACTGTTCTACCGAAAAGGGATGTTTAATCAGACCTTTCAACCTTAATCAGCTGAGAAATGCCTGCTTTTTCAAGTAATTCCCAGAAATAATGCCAGTGCATAAAGGAGGAATTCAGCCTGACATGAATGTGCTTTTTGGAAATCATGTTGCTGTTAGCCAGAGCTTGCTACATATCTGGAAATAGAGTCTGCAATGTCAGGTCACAGCCATTTGTAATTTTTTGTCAAGGTCTCTTAAAATTTCTCCGTAATGCTAATTTAACTTTTCAGTAGGGCATATCTGGTAGTCTATATGTTACAGGTTGAAGGGGGGTTGCTTCTTTAGTTGTCACTGGCAAGTTTACTTTCCTCCATAAAATTTTTGAAATTTGTATCTAACAGGAGTGTGTAATCCCCAGAGTGTCTGCTCCTTGGACGTGTTTCCATTCAGAGCGTTACAGATGCTCGATCAGAGAAAACAGTTGTAGCAATAAGGAGGCAGTTAGAAAATTAACAAGCTCTTGCAAAGCAGAAAGAAATCTGCACAAGTACGGAACCCAGATAATGGCAAAAGTATGAATAATCTCCATCTATTGGATATATGAACTTCCAGGTATTGCTTACCTGTACGTCTTTGAAATGTAATTCCACCGTTGTATTTTTGGCTGGTTTAGAAGTTTGCAGTCAGGTGTGCCCATAAAGGGAAAATATACAAAATATATTAAAAAAATGAAAAAAGAAAAGGAAAAGAGCTTGAAAGGCTTTTACATAATATACATAATATACATATAGATCAACAATGATCCATTAGATCCATTTTCACCTTGATATCAGGGCCCTGAGGGCACCACCAAGCTCTGCAACCTCTTCTCCCATCCCCGGGGTTTTGGCCGATGTGACATAGGCAGGTGACACTGGGTCAGGCTGCTGGAAAAGCAGCTAGCATGGAGAAAGCTGTGAGAAGCCTTTCTGGGGGTTTCCTCCTCTAGCTTGGGAGCCAAATTTATCTTGAGCCTCAGCCTTAGTCCTTGTTTCAGCTATACTGCAGGAAGGACTGTCTGGCCATGCACCTCTCTGATCCTGTGAGATCATATGAGCTCCTGACTTGGTGCCATGGAGCTGCCCCATCATTGTAGACGTGTCTGGAAGTCATGGGACTCGTGTCTGACCCTTGTTAACATCAGCAGACCCTCTCAGCTCCCCTTGCACTGGTGCCATGGTTTTTGACCTCTTGTTGGTGAGGACACTACCCCAGCTCGTCTTGACCTCAGCTCCCTGCAGCCTGACCTTGCTGGTCCTTGACATTTGGTAATACCTCTTCATTCATCTGTTAAATATCACATTGCAATGAAAAAGCAGCACTTAGCACCTCAAACAAGCAAACTAAAGTGTATCCGAGATGGAGGCAGGGGTGGGACACGGTGAGAAGATGTGATGTCCTGGTCAGGAGTTTTTCCAATGCTTAGCACCTTCTCCAATCATTTGGTCTTCCTCTCATGGCAGGATAGCAACCACTTTGCAGGGACATGGAAAACGGAGATAGAAAAATTGGTGTTTTTTAACTGATGTCAAAATATTCCTTCCTGTTATTGCATACTCATAAGATGTTTGCCAAACACAGCACATAAGTACTTGTATGGGTACTTGAGACTTGGGCTTGAGTTAACTATTTGATACTGCGGGAGCAGTATCTCATTACAATGAGACTTTACGCGCAAAGATTATTTCCTTTCCCATATCAAAGGCAGATAGAAATGACAGAAATAAAATAAGCCTATTGCCACAAATCATAAACTTCTGTGTTAAGGCTTCCGGTAGCGCATTTCATGTGCCACGTCGTTATACTTAAGGAGCTCTGACTAGAAAATAGGGACAGGGAATCTCAGATTCTGGGTGAGAGGGGTTAGGAAAATGGGAGAAGGGACTGGACCTGTGGAAGAGGGGACTGGTAGGAGCAATGGGGAAGTGTTTGAGGGGGAAAAAAATGAAAGGTAATGAAAGAAAGACAGAGAAAAGCTCTAGATGAGTAGAAAACACAGTGCTCTGTAGCTCAGCAATCTGTATTGCCTTTATTTGCTTTCAGCCCTGCCCCTCTCCTCAGTGCATCCTTCAGGTTATTCACACATCACATGGTGCCATTGTGCAAAAACAGCTTTTTTCTGTCCTTCCAACACGTGGAGTTGCAAGCCTCTGCGGACACCGAGAAACCAGACAGGATGGCACGGAGGGGGTTTCTGCAGGCACTCCTTTTCAAAAACAAAGTTAGTGCTTTCCTGCAGGGAAACCGTGTCTTTGGTGTACTTCAGTGCTGAGATAACATTGTACTATCTGCAAACAAATTACCTGTATTGATCTGTCCAGTTAGGTGTGCCTGCCAACATGTCATTAACTCCCTGCTACAGCCAGAGGAACCAAAGACACCTCATGTAACTGATAACATGATTTAAATGCATCCTTCGTGCCAATATCTCATTCTCCTAAGAATTCAATACTCCTTCTACTCTCTTCCTGGACCATTTCACATCTAACCATGTAGTAAACTTGCTATATCTACTCCAGGAGATAATAAAGCATGCATTTGGAGCAGAAAAGTTTACTAGATGTGTAAGTCGCAGCCACTGGTTAAGTTTTAATATACAAATAGGGTAGACAACTGTAACAACTAGAAGTGTGTAAACTAAAACAAAAAAACCCCACTAGTAGAAATATTAAAACTTTTTCTGGTTTCTGCAAGGGATGCACTTTGTAACCAACTTTGAATTAAAGCTTGGCTGAAAAGTTCATGGGGAAACATGATTTCCCTTATTTAGCATATTTCCTTGAAAAGTCTGAAGTGTCTTCTTGCTTGTCTCTTGCCTACATCTTTAAAAATAATTGCCCTAATACTTTCTTAATACAATATGTTCCCTAACATAGTTTCTTTTTTTATCACAGGCTAACTGCATTCTTTTTTTTTTTTTTTAAGGGGAATTTGAAAAATGTTCCAATCAGTTCCTAAAGTTTAGCATTAATGTTGGTTTAGAAGACAGTAACTTATCAAAATTATTTTTATTTTTATCGAACAGGGTAGAAACATCTTGAAGGGGGAGGGGGGGGAGGGGGGCATCGTTTGCATAGTTTCAGAGACTCTCCTCTTCTCTGTATTCTCTTGTGAAGTTTTCCCATATGTCAGATTTAACATATCTCTGAATGTTTCTCTTCAGCTAGTTACAAAGCTCTTCTATTTGGTCCATCGTCAGTTGGACAATGGTCACCCTTTCATGTCATTCTTCCGTAGCATTGGTGTTTACGAAAACTTTTGTGTTTTAGCTGCTTCTTCTAGCTGGGGAATTCTTCTAGCTGGGGAATTCTTCTAGCTGGGGAATTGTGTCTGTTGGGCCTGGAAACAGAGAGAAAGGAGGCCCTGTTCTCCAAATCTTTCAGTCACTTGTGAGCTTGCAGCAAATAGTTATCTATTCATCTGTCAGAGGCTTCAAAGGAGGGAAAGACCATCAAGGATTCCTGGGGCTGAGCGCAAAAGGATGCAGTACAGAAAACACCACAAAATCAGAAGAAATGAAGGGAAGTCTTAAAAGAAGGTGCAGTTCAGCAGTGGGATTCCTTGCCCCAGGAAATTGTGGGTGAGGACAGTTTACACAGCTTAAAGAGGACATTTGACAGGTTAATATAAGAGAAATGCAATTGAAGGTTGTTAACTACAAAGGATGCCCCTGAGCCACAGAATATTAGAAATTGGAAGAATATTGCAGGAACATGTCACATCATTTTTCCTCCAATACTTGTGCTCCCCTATAGACAGGTATTTCTGGCTATTGTTGGAGTGTAGGTACTGGCAGAGACAGTCCTTTGATCTGATCCATGACAGGGACAGGTCGTCTTGCATTTCTGAGCGAGTAACCATCTTAACCAGAGTGGGAGATGGGCTGTTTATTTTTGGCTTGGGTTCTTTTCTGGGATGGAAGGTCAGGGGCCAAAATGGGACGTAAAGGATGAGGGATAGAAGTTCTTCTGTAAGGTGTTGTAGTTTTTTTCTTATCAAAACATCAAATACCAAATGTGCTTGGGTTCTTTAAACACAGCATGTTTTCCCATTTCATCTTGCCTTTTTTCCCTTTCTAATCTGAATTTACCTGACTACCTAGAGAGTCCTGGATTCCTTTAAACTAACTTCAAGTACCTAGCTAAAGAAGCTATATTTGGATCAAGGTCACTGGAGGGTCCTTTTGCAGTCAATGAAGAATGCTAGGCACCTCCAGTGGGTGATTCATATCATAGGTGGGTTGCATCTCCCTCAGGAAGCATGAATTAACTCTGTGGGAAGCCTAACATGACCTTGTTTCTAATTTAAGCGCATCAGCTAAGTGTCTAACTTTTCAAGGCTTCAGGTTAGGTAGGAACAGAACTCACATCCTTGTACCTTATATCCTTAAGAGATTTATGATGTGCATGTGTTGTGAAAAGTCATCAGTGCTTTCAAACTTCTAATCTGCAGGAACCATGTCACAGCTGTCATGTCATGAGTATAAAATCAAAATCTAAAATACACAAAAATACAAGACAGATGCTTGGGGTCATCCATTTCCAGATAGTTTTCATATACATAGAACATTATCAGGATAAAACAGAACAAGTTCAATAGGTGGAATAGAGCATACATAATACCATGTAAAATCAAGATTTTTGTAGTATTCAGCCAACAACACAGGTCCTGCTATAATATGTGATTAATCATTCTTTATTTTCTATGTAAAAGAAAAAGGACCCATAAGGATTTTATTTGCCATACTATTGTTATAGTTGTTCCTATTGGAATTCTTTTCTGATTTAGTAATAGAGCTAATTTTGTACACAATAAAGTGCTGTCATGATAACTTAATTTAGCATTTTCCTAGGAAAGAAAAAGCAGATGCATAAATGAGGTTTCCTGTTAACAATCTAATGGAATGTGATTCTTAAAAATGAGCACTTAACAATTCTTAGTTGTAATACACACAGAGTAACCATACAGTTACTGTAGCTTTTCTTCTGGAAGTATGTAAGGATTTACTATATGCTTAGACCAAACAAGCAGCAGAACTCTAAAAACCATTATTACAAATTTTACTTTTCTTCTCAAGAATTTCATTAGATGAGCAAGAGTGGTTTTGAGTTCTCAGTTTTAGCAATATCCACACAAAGAGTATGAGTGTTAGATGCTGTTTCTCAAGATTTTCAATTCGGTTTTCATTTTATGAAGGGATGATTCTTATATACTTTGTGCAGTGTTTTCATAGGTGGTTTATCCAAAAGGGTTTTTTCTTAGTAATGCTTTTATGTTTCTTTTGTCTGGAATGTTCCAAGTATTCTCATTCCTGTTCAAGTATCCTCAGATTTATACACTGAGACTCATCTTTATTTCTTCTCTTGAGATTGTCACAAAGCACCAACTGGCACAGCTCTTCATATAAATACTCCTGCTCACACTAGAACAATTATCTGGGAAGACCATGTTAGGGTCCACTCCAGTTCCTCCAAAATAAACTTTTTTAATGTGTAGTAGTGACTTTTCGTCCCAGAAGTAACCTGTAATGAAATGGTGCACAGCCTCAGTTTAACAGTGGACCCCAAGACAAGATCAGTAGATCTCAACCTGAACTGTTATTGCATAACCAGATACCTGTCCCTGTACTGCAATCAGTGTAGGTTTCTTAGCCTGATACTTCACTTGGGCGCTTTGTCAGTTCGTTTGGAGACAGCTGAGGCATGTCTACAGGGTGTTGTGTGTTACAGCCCAAACCTGTCAACAGAAAAATCCTCTTCTAGAAAGCCATAAAAAACAGGAGCAGTTCTGATTGCCCCAGAACTGTTTGTGGAGCTTCCTTCCCAGCAGCCAGTTCTCAGTCACATACAGGGCACAGAGCTGGGGCAGAAAGAGTAGACAGTCTCTTTATGCATTAAATCACAAAGGGAGCTTAGGGAGCAAGAAATGTTTGGCCAACTCTGAGTATGGCCAGGATGATGATATCCTGAACAATAATCGGAAGTGGCTGGAACCATGCTTTGTCTCATGCTGAAGACAGCAGTTGTGTCATTTTTCAGCGCATCCACTGTTTCTCAGCAAGTTCTCTAAAGGCTTTATATTCCAGTGTTGACTCGGCTTTACCCAGTTTTAGTTGGAAGGCCTGATGGCAGCTCAGCCGTGGCCCTGGAGTAATGCCAGCCCCTCTTAGCATGTCTTGGAATTGTGTGTGAACACCAAGGGAAACACATGTTCTTGTACAGCTCCCAGAAGGAAGACTCATCAGCAAAGACTAACCATAAATCACAAAAAATAGAGCTGCAAAAGACCTCCGGATGTCATTTAGTTTAGCACTTTGCCCAAGGAAGAGTCAACTTTTATCTACTTCGTTCAAAACAAATGGTGGTGCAACTGTTGGGAAATGCTTCCAGTGATGGTTTCAAGCATGCAACCTGCCTTCCTACATTCCAGAAAGTTTCTTTGAAATCTCTTACCATTTCAAATACAGATTGAAACCCAGTGATTATTGCAGGACGGTGAATCGAGCACCAGTGAGCACCAGCACTGCTAGCTCTTCAAGCATTTCCCTTAAAACACATTTTCTATAACAGCAGACAAACATGCAATGAGGTCAGTGAGATGAAAATGGCAATTTTATTGTTAAACTTCTATGTTTTAGAATGATCAAAATCAGGGGTTTTATTGGAAGCTGAACAGGATGTTGAAAACTCTTTCAGAGCCTGGCTATTCTGAAGCTCCTGTCTCACCCACTTCCTTCTCTTCTTTAGAAACCTAAGTGCTCTGTTGCAATCATGCAGAGAAACTTCCCATGGGAAAGCAACCCGTCTTTGCTAGAGTCATGGAAAGTGAAAGGCTTTTCCTGTCCATTTGCCTAAGATGTTATCAACCTTTTAATCCTCAATAAGTAAAAAAGTTTCCCCAAAGCATAAAAAAAAAAAAAAAAAGGAAACAAAATTGATCTGCGGTCTTAAATATTAATTAAATGGACCAGTCTCCTGCTTCTTCCTGGAAAAAGGCTCTTGCTGGACTGAAATGTGTCTCTTGCTGCAGGTCTTGTTTTGCTACTGAGGTACAGTTGTTGCATAAGTAAGTTCTTGCATAAAGCGTGAGATGCTGCCCAACAGAACAGTATCTGCTTTCTTGACAGAGCTTTTCAACACACTCTCTCTGTATGACTCTGCATGTGATAGGGGTCAGCTCATTATCATTAACTAATTATAATAAATAAAGAGAATAGAAGTTGGTTTGTTTAAGAAAGAACGTGTTCTAATTTAAATTTATTTGTACACAATCTGTGCCAAAAGCAATTTAAGATAATTTTTTTTTGCCAGGGCAGGGAGGGGGAAGGGACAGTCCTTGGATTCAGAATTCAAGGACCATTATTTTACTAGATGATTTTCTTGTTAATTAAAATGAACGGTAAGAATTTAGCTAAATCTCCTTTCCCTCATTTTTTTCCTCCTAATCTTCTCTTATTTTTCCTTTTCTCATAAATATCTGGATTACTTTTAGAAAAAAAATATTTTAAAAGACAACAATATCCATTTCATTTCCATGACAGTTAGAAGAAAAACAGCTTTCCTTCCTCTCATATTTCCATGTAATTTCTTCTTTTAAAAATATTTTTTCTCCCTTTGTGTCTTTCTTCCCAGAAATTTTATTGCAAATCAGTACCTGAAATCTCCCACAGAACATAACATTCCGAATAGGAAAAAAGAATAACTTGTTATGGTAAATACCTTCCAAAGAGGTTTCTTTTTATGGGAATATAAACACAGAACCTTTCATCAGCATATTAAAACTCAGATCCTCGTATGTCTCTGAGCTTGTCGTTATTTATAAAAATAATGAAGCCTTACCTATGTCAAGGCTATACACTCCTGATTTGATTTGCAATCAGCAGCACTTCAGGTACTGGAGGTACCGGTAATGCTTAAACTATGAGCTTTTTGAGAAAAGTACAATACCTACCACAGCCTGATCTTAATCTGTTGCTTAGACTCAAAGGACAATCTACTGACACACATAGCAAATTACAATGAGAAAACCGCTCAGTTCACTTCAGACTGAGAACTCTCACCCTGTTCTGCACCAGCATCCAAGCAATTGGCATCGTGCTCATGGAGACAGAGGGGATCCTTGGCCTATCAGCTTCACCACATTTGGAGCTTGGCAAATGATGAACTAATAAGCGTGGATTGTCTTTTCTTTCCAGGAAGGATTGTTTTGCAGCAAGGCACCAAGGAGGGCCTTGGGAGATGTTGGTTCAGTTTCTGATCTGCTCTACAGATTTCTTTCACAACTTCAGAGAAATTAATCCCTCTGCCTTTGTCTCAGCACTAAACTTTTAAAAAGCAGATTTTGGCTTTTTCTTCTTCTACTCTGATCTTTTCTAAGCACTTGATTCTGAAGGGGCAGATTAGCTTTCTTTGCCCAGAGTTTAACTCAATGGCATTCCAGTATCAGGGGGGATGTTAGGCTGTACTGCAGTAGAAATTATGGAAACACTAGTGATTATTCATCAGTCAATCTGTTACATAATTCAAGGTTAGATACACACTCAGTATTCCACAAATAGTTGCAAGTATGCCAAAGTATGATCTTAGAAAATTATGACATACAGTGTCTAGAGTGGAGCAACTCAGACCCATAAATTTTACTAATTATTTATTTACCAAAAATGTATTTGTTCAACAGTCACAATTCTTCACTGGTTTGACTGATAGTTTAAAAGTGGGAAAAATGTTAGAAATATAAATATGCTGCAATTAAATGTTTTCAAACAAATTTTTTTAGTTTTTGCCTTCAAAATTATTTTAAATTTGCCAAAAAATTTAATTTTAAAAAAGGATTAAAGAATGACAGATAACACTTCTGTTCTGGTCAGCCAGAATATTTAGTAGTTCAGAATTATGTCTTTTACAATCTGTGTTACTGAAAAAAAAAAAGAAGTTGAGTTTAGCCCAGTAAAAATGTAAGGTAGCAGACACTCAGCTGGTCTGGCTTAAAACAGGCAATAAGCAGTGAAATTGGCATATGTTGTTGGTTGGACTATCTAGCTGGCTGGATGTTCTTGGATTTTTTAGAAGCCAAACTACTAACAAACTGCCTCTGCAGATTTCCAGAGCTTTATTACCACGAATATAAGAGCAAATGTCAAGAACAGAGTGAACTTTCCCAAATAAACAACAGCGTCTCAAAATGTATTAGGAGGTGTTATTGTCCATGTTCACAGTTCAATGGGGTTTTTTCAACATTTTTTTAGTATCAAGGATGAATTTGATTCTCATTTAATATGGTGTCAGGTTCCTTATAAAGGACAACGTGGTAATACCATATTGCAGTTTATTTTCATATTCCTGTATTACTTAGTATTTCTTTTTCTGAGTCACTAATTATTTGACAGTGCCTAAGTGTATCAAGTAGTACTGCCATTCAATCAGAATTGAAAGGCTCGGTTCGCTTTGACCGAGTAACGAGCTCCTTCTCTTGCCAGACATACCCCCATACATTTTAATGGGCTCTTATTGATCCCAAGGGCAGGAGACATTACTTAATGCCAGTCAGCAGAAACTACAGAAAAGTTATGTAGGAGAAGGCAGCACGGCCAGAGAGACGACTCTCCCAATGCATCTTTTTGGTGTCTTATTTCCTGGGCAAGCTCAAAGGCTTCATTGGCTATGTCTTAAAGTAGTGTCTTCCTCTGTGCTCTGACAATGACACGCCAAAGATATTCTCTCAGTATAAGTCATCCAGTTTCGGCCAGACCCTGTGGTCCTGTGCACATACATCTTACATAAATGCAAGTGAATGAAGTCAATCATATTGTTTGGTGTCTGTAAGTGAAAGATAAGTTCAATTCATTGAGAATGAAACATCACCAATCTAGTCCAACAACTTCTTTCTTCTCCCTAACCGGTCTTACATGGAAGAATGAAAATGGAAAGTTTTTTTAAATACCACATGCTCACCTTGTGGTCTCAACTAAAAACGCATCTCTCCCTTCTTTTTTCGTTTACTGACATTGAGATTTATGTTTGTCTGCCAATGAACAGATCATTTTTCTTCCAGACTATAGTTAAGATGACATTTTGGAAAAGCAATATTTTTCTTATGAAGGAAGGAGTTGGACACCTTAGCAGCTTTTTATCATAGATACTCAAGGTGACTACAAACTTGAATTTACTATGAAGAATGTGTGTATTCTTTACTGGAGGAAAGGCCCGACACCAGTCATGGCTGTTTCTTTAATTTACATCTCAGTTTTCGTAGTGATGCCTATTTAAGTTATCACAGGAGCAAAATGAGTGAGATCAGCAACAAGATTTGCCTGTAGATGATGTACATGGTGTAAGTTCCTCCTAGAGATAAACCACCAGGCTCACTAAACTATGAGTATGACTTATTAAAAATAATGATTTTGTGTAGCCTGTAGGTCTCCCTGCTGTTTCTACATTAGTAATTGTATCTTTCCAAACCTAAGTAGTATTTCAATTGATGCAGCTCTGAAACAGCTTTATATATCTACCTGCTATAAAAGGGAAAGAAATTAACCTTAAAACCACATTTCTTAATAAACGATAGAAGCTTCCTTCTGTCTGGTATTGTTGAAAATGTAGCCAGGAGACTTATCTTGAAGGGAAAATAGGGACATCATTTAGGGAAGACAGAGAGAGGAAAAATCCCATTAATGACACAATATAATACAGCAACTTCAAAATTAAAACATCTATCATCATTTAGACTGCAAATAACACTGAAAATATTGATTTCAGTTTACGAATGCAGTAAGACAGTAGGGCAACAGGGCATCCTACTGCTAAAACAACACTTGTTAGGAAATTGAAGACATTTGGAATTGTGTTTGGCTTCATGAATTGTCATGCCATATTCCCTAAATGTGGCCAGAGTTAATTATCTGTGTGGTATGTGCTGCATGCATTGACTTTGTTGACAGCAGCATATTCTGTTCACTTGAATCCCCAGTTCTTATTTTGTGTGTCATTGTAAACAATTTCAAAGAACAGGTAAAGTAACTTACTGTTTAGTTTTCTGCTGTTTTACACTGTGGATGATGCTATTCAATATATAGGGCAGCCTATCTCACAGTGCAAAATGTTGTGCACTTTGTAAGCCAGTACACATGAGCTAACACCAACATGAATGTTACTGTAGAACATAAGCCCAGTGCTTGTCCTCTCTTTAGCCATTGTGGGATAGCTGTAAACAGGTGGAAATCCTCTTTCCATCACTGCAGATGACCCAGGCAAAGTGTTGGTGACCTGATATCTTAGGACCAGTATTTATCTTCCTCGGTTTCAGCTGAGGCCAATGAGAAAAGTTCGAGCCCAGAATATCTGAAAATCAGACTCTTCAAGCCTTACATCCTGCACCTGTTGAACCAGTATTCTCATGGATTTCACTAGAAGGAGCACAGTCCTTTGGATTTGAAATTAGAAAGTCCTTTCTCAAGGCACTGACTGAGACCAATGATTCTATGATCTATGCTGTGTTGTGTCACTTGGACACATGGATCTAGGCACATAAAGACCAAAAATCTGGACTCTTGACCTCTTCCCTCTTAAGTGATTGTTTACAGCTCATCAAGCATAAGTACCTAAATCAACAACGTTCTACCAACTTACTTAAAGAAGAAGAAAGGTGGACCCTCTTTCTTCATCAAATAGGGAAAATATAGAGATGGAGAGAAATCAAGGGGCTGCCTTCTAATCTTATTTATGTTGATGTATGTCATAAGTGACTTCACTGAAACCGGAGACAAACTGATAGTAGCAAAAGGTGAAGGAGGAACGCAGAACAGAGAAGGTTAGTTTGGGATCTTCGCACACCCTCAGTTTAATGGTATTCTTCTGCATGAAATTGGCCTGTGAGTTACATGGCTTTAGATGGTTTTGCTGCCTGGTCATGTCACAGGCAGTGCCACCATAATTGCCGACCTTACAAAAGTGAGAAAGGTCCTAAGTTTATGCCATCTTTATGCAGCCCCAACTGACTTCCGTGAAAGATAAACGCAAATCACTACTCTATTGCTGCTATTGCTGCTGTATTACCTTAACAACTGTTTCTGCTACAAAAGTCTAATAAGCATACACAGGCTTCCAAAAGAAATAATATATACTGAGCAGCAAATATAAGTTGTTTTGAAATGCTGGTCATAAAGCTGAGCAGAAAGCTAGAACTGTTAGGTCTTATTTCTGTAACATGGTGTTTCGTTATGATCAGGGGGCCCTGTGGGGTTTTTTCGCACTGGCACAGCCAAGCAGACTTCTGCAACTTCAGCTCAAGGGAGTGAAAATCCAATGTGGCCTTCGTTCCTTTTCAGAAAAGGTTAACAGTGTCCCCACTAATGGGAAAATGCTTCACGTTCTGCATGGAAGAAGCTTAGGAGAAGTGCTTGTCCCACGGGGGACTTACCTATTTTACCTTTATCAATGGCCTGTGTGAGTTTGTTCTCCTGCATGTTAGGGAGGTGGGTTTTTTAATTCCTCTTATACTGTTTCCATGAGCAGCTAGCATACTGGAGAAAATAGATTGCATTCTGGGGCTCGGGGATTTGGATGGCACAATCATGGTGTTTGTAGACATGCGTTGACATGTTATATATTTTTCGTTCAGACACCCTTTCTTGTTCCTTTTGGAGTATAATGGACCACAGCAAGCAAGAAACTCATTTTGTGTTAGGTAATGTGGGAGAGGGGGAAGCAGCTGGAAAAATAGAAGAAGATGCAATTTCGTTATAGGATCTTCCTCTTGAATTCACTTTAATAATTTAAATTGCATGGGAGTTAGACAAGGCGGTACTGAGTGTCTAGTCAAGGAGAGTTTTCTCTGCGCATTGAAGTTCTTGCACAATACTCAGATGTTTCTTTCAAAAGCTGTGGCTGAACAGTTTTCTGAGAAGATACATTAAATGTACTGCTCCTTCCTTCTTCCTCACTTAGAGACACGGAACTAGTTAAAAGCCACTTGCTACAAGACAGACAGAATAAATCCTCACAGCAGCTGAAAACATTAGGAAGATATAGATGCATATATACATGCTATTCCAGAGGAAGTCACTATCTTTAATAAAAATTTCTTACAGTATTTGCAATTCAAATGTTATATTGGTGTGTGAGTGCTAGAGAGAGACCTAAAATGAAAACGACTGGGAAGTAACTATTTTTATTGCAAGCAGAAAGAAATGTACAAGGTAATCAAACAGCATACACAACGAAAAGCAAATTAGATTTCTGAAACTCTTCCTGTTTTTAGTGACTCCCATGTGGCTTTTGCAACACAAGCAAGCAGACTTGTTAATTTTATAAATAGCAGGCCAAATCCTTACATCTTCCCTGTTCCCTTCATGCCACTCTAACACCATAGGTGATGATAAGTTGATTTAATAGCTGCTTTCTCAACGACTCATCTCCCTTCAGCTGCACCCAGTGTAGAGGGTGAGCTAGAGAAAGGAGGAGGGTTGGTCACGGGCATAATGTAATTTACTGTTTTGAGCTGGGCAAGGGGCAAAACCCGGCATATCCAGCTGAATGTGAAAGACCATCATCTCTGGGCTGCTCTGAAATGTCAAGGGGCAGCTGAAGTGTGGTGTAGGTGAAGAGAACAGAGATCGAATCCACCTGGTATGTTAAGACTTCGTTCTTTTCCTTTACAAAATATGAAACTCCCACATTTTAATCATAATACCTGATTAAATGTGAGATAGGTTAGAAATATTGCCAGAAAGCAAGACTTTATACCTCAAGAGTGATATATATGCAAATTGATCACCCCAGATAGATTGCCCGGGAGCCACTTTAACTAATGGCTAACATTTCTGACTGTTCTTCAGCATTTCTGTTTTCTAAGTATTTTTGACTTCGTAACTGGGAGCCACTTTAGCTAATGGCTAGCATTTCTCACTGTTCTTCAGCATTTCTGTTTTCTAAGTATTTTTGACTTCGTAACATCAAGGAACTTGGCGGTGACTCATGTAATCTGAGGTCCCCTCCTGCCTCTCCCATCATTTCCCCGGGTGATCCTGAACAAGTTACTTCATTAATTTTAATTGGACGCTGTCATGAGAAAAGGCTTGTAGGGCTGGACTGCAAGTCTGCAGTCATTCAATCCTTGTTCAGGCAAATTCCTGGTAATTCTAGTGGGAATTTTCTGGGTGTCAAGGCTGCAAGATTTGCCGCAACTGCGTGTTCTTAAAAGGCTGCAAGAGTTGGATATTGTTTCTGGTCACATGAAGGTTTATTAGAATCTGCTATTAATGCTTATCTTTGTGTTTGCCACTTGAATAAATCCAAAAGGGCCTTTGCTCAGGCTTTACTGGCTGATTCCAATCACAGCGGGCCTTCTCAAGTGAGTCCGTATTTCTGTTAGCAGCTCTGCATAGTCCATTCAAACTCTGGGCAAGTCTTGGCAATGAAGGAAACAGCACAAAATAATGTGCAATTTTTTTCCTACCATTGTGCAGCAAAAATGAACAAGTAGATACAGTTTCCCAGAAAATCTTATGTTCTAATTCCCATCTCTAACTGTGCTGTGAACAGCCCAAGAGAAGGCGGCCAGGCTGGCTTCAGTTGCAGGAGAAATGCAGCCAAATGTGATTCTTCTGCAGAGGAGACCAGAGAGAGTTTAAATAACTCTTAGATTCTTAAAGATAGCGCAAATAAATGTTATGTGGAAATACTGGATTAGAATGTGAGTTTACCTGATCTACATAGGTTTGTGGAGCAAATATTGCTATTATAATTAAAGCATTGACAGCTGCTGATTAAACAATATCCTTTTAAATGCATACAGGAGTACTATAAAAATTTAAGAAGAGTCAGAAAAAGTTATAGGAACTGTGTACAGTAAAGACAAAAATTAAAACAAATATTACTATTATGTTCCACCTGGATCTCCACAATTCCTCTCACATTCATTTCTGGTCCTCAGGAGGCTGAGACAAGCCCTTGACATGTGGGAGGGAAGAGGATGATATATTTTTGAACGTTTGCCTTCAAAAGTGAGAAATAGCTCTGAAAATATTTGTGACTTCTTCTTATTGACTCATTTGTACCTTTTTCTTCGCATGTGCTTTTGCCTCAAGAGCGTGGCCAGAATTCCAGTGGCCGTGACCAGTCATGCTGGTAGCACTCCCTGGCTGCCTTGAAAGGGCTTTAGCATGAGACTCAACACAACGGGATCCAGAAACCCTGACATAAAAACGCCACCATGCATTTGGGTAGGAAGCAACCACCATGGTTGGCATTAAAGACCTCCAGCCCCCTAATTCTGCACACACTTTGTACAGAAGCCCTTAGATCCTTATAGTGAACTGGTTTCTGTTTTGTCCCTTACAGTTCCTTGTGTGTTCTTTCTTTGTTGAGTTGCTTCCCTTCCTCCTTCTTTGATTCTCCCTATATTTGTATATTTCTTCCCTTTTCTTCTGCAGCCCCTTCTTACCCACTTCTCTTTTGTCACTCTGAAACACCTTATCTTTCCAACCTCTGCTCTCCACTAACCCCAAAGTAACCCCAAACCCAACATTTCTCTCTATCTGAGCCTCTCCCCTACCACATACTGCCCTGAAGTTCAGATTGCCCTCCCTGCACAGTGAGCGACTCGGCATAATGGGCATTTCTCAGTGAGTTAGGCAACCTGAGTATGACTCAGTACTGACTGATATGCTCTCTGGCAAAATACAGCTTATTCTGTGAGAAGAAAAAAGAAATGCTTTAGCCAAGATAAATTGAAATTTCCCAAAAAAGCAGCGTACGAAATGGCAATCTATTTTTATTAAAATTATGGAAATAGGAGCTTAATAGTGTAACATCAAATGGCTAATAATTACTACTTACAGACACTGATATTGTTTAATGTATTTCATCCTGGAAAAAACCTCCATCAGTCATTGCTCACGAAACACCATTGATGTGCAGCCATCATTTAGCAAGGGACAGCAAAACCGCATCACCTTACCAGCTTTGTGTTGAACAGAAAAGGACCTTCATTTTAGAAGTCTCACTTATAATCCCTTCCTGTAGGAAGACACGCAGAGCTGTATTTATCTAGCTCAGGCAGAAGTGGACGAGTTTCAACCTATGCTTTCACAAAGAGCAGGAATTTCTAATGTACTTAGGTCACCTCTACTTGCTTTCTCCCTGGGCTTGGCCACCAGCCCATCACTAAAAATGGTTTCTTCCATTTTCTGTCAGTGCTATGTGGTGTCTGAATGTAGGTGTGCCACCCCAGAAAATATATTTTTTTTTTTCCCTCAAAATAAAGTGGCCCCAGAATGCCTGGAAATACAAAGGACTGAAATACAAAGTAACCTATTTCTGCTTCTTTCACTAACAAAAAGGTGTCTGGTATAAATAAGCAAGAAGGGAAGGAGCAGCATGAAGCAAGCCCATTTGTATTGAAGTTGTACTTCAAAGTGAAGATAACATTTTCTAATACATCTGTGACCCAGATCCTCAAGGATACGTAGCTGGTTTACTCTCATGCTTAAATAATTTTAAGGCTACGGGGACAGATGATTTAGAAGGACACCTAAATAACTGTCCTCCAAACTGCCTGTGGTTGGTGGATTTAGAAGGACACCTAAGTAACTGTCCTCCAAACTGCCTGTGGTTGGTGTGTCCGTTTTTGCAAAGGTTTGCAAAGGAGGAAATACTGAGGAGGGTGTAATGCAGTGCACAGCAGAGAAATGAACATGCTGTATGAGCTCATGGGAATTTCTAGAAAATACCCAGGCCCTGGTAAAGGCACTGGTGCAGTTTGGTACGCTGGCCCATCACACATTTCTGGGAACGGTTGCAGTAAGTTAAGTACAGAAGGGAGGATAAAGCCGTGCACTGAGGGAGAAGCATGCCATCACAGGGAAAGTGACCATCCCAGTTTCCATTTCAGGCAGGAGAAGAATTCTGCAGTGGAGCTAAAATTTTCCTTTTGCAGTCCTTCAGTAAGAAATCCTAACCAGGAGGATGGACTGCTGTTCTGGATGTAATCGTTTATTAGTATACAGGGGATTTTGATTATGAACCATGCCCATAAATAGTAAAGGCATATTTATTGTACGCAAATCCTAGCTCAAGGATGGCAATCTAAAACCTGAGAACACGGAATTCTGCAAAAGAAACCTATTTACATGATGGTTTTATAGTTTATTTTCTCTCTGTGTCTGCTTTGCACCAACAGATTCCGTGGAGATTGAATGTATAGGAAACCATAAGCAAGTCTACAAAGTCTGCTTCAGTCTCTGGGTTCAGCTCACATTAAAAACCCTTTCACCCAGCGTTTGCAGTTCATTACCACACAGTAGAAAAATCCCTTTGCTGGCATGGCTCAATGTTGCACTGCCTGTTTCTCATTCAAATACTTTCTCTTTTTTTTTTTTTTTTTTTTTTTTTTTCCTTCTGAATACTAACTTCAGGGAATATTTCTAGTGAAGTGCTAAGACATAAATGATGTAAATCTTTATTACGGTATAAAGAGTAGGAAGATCCAACATCTTGGCCTCTTCTGTTGAGCAGCATGTTTTGACACTTTCAGCATTTTAGGTTCTCTCTGTAATAACAAGGATTAATATGATGTGCCTCCAAAGAGATTACGTGAATGAATTACACAGGAGATTAGGGCAAAATCTCATTTTCTGCACCCATCAAAATAAAACCTTTTCTGACTCAAAGGAAAGCAGCCTGCCTTTTCTCCCTCATTGCACCATATCCTTAAAAGTCCTAGAGCTGTAAGAGGACTGAAAGAGACCGGTGAATCCAAAGCTAACCTATATTCCCAGCAAAATTCTAAACAATCTATTCTTCAAAGGCCAGTTATGCCATCTAAGAAACACGAACGTGAGTCAGTCCCATGTGCCTTGCGTGTACCACCCTCCACACCCCATAAAGTGAGCATGCAGTGATTGAATCAGCTGTAGAAGAGCTCCCACTGGTTTATAGTAAGCAAAATACAACAATACAAATTCCTTCTCATTTGGAGAACCTTAAAATACTTTACAAACAATATGTCCCACAGTACATCTGGGAGACCAGATATTTTTGTGTTTATGTTACGGATAGCTAAACTAAAACATGTTCCACTTGTCAAGGGTACCCAGAGATTCAAAAGCCTTGAAAAGAATATGTCAATTACCAAGAATTTTGTTCTGTAACTGCAAGAAAACCCACCCTATTTGCCATCCTCCCTGCATTGGCTTAGTATTTCCCAATAAAATATAGTCATTGCACATCTGTGTAGCTCTTTCCATGTCAAGGATCTCGGACTCCTTTAAAAATTGTGAAAGACACAATTCAGCAATAACAATCCCACCCCTTAAGTGTAGCCATATTTGGAATGAAATGTAGCCACTGTTCAACGATCCAACTCTGTGTAATAATTGCTGACAGAAAGTGAACAGTGACAAAATGAAACTTGTGGAAAAACTATTAGCTGATATGCATTGTACAATAATTTAAACCGTAAATTGTGGAGAATATAAAACTTGTCCCAGCATTTGCTCTATTTTCTCTTCACACTTCCCATTTGTTTCGCATAAGTCTACTTACATTTCAATTGTTCTTCCATCTTTTTTTTTTTTTTTTTTCTTATTAAGGATTCCACATCCAAGTCCAAATACTGCATCTAGCTGCATCTCTTTTTTCATAACTGGAGGGTTTGGCTGGACGCTGTGGCCACAAAGACCTAGTTGGATTTTGTAGAGCCAAATCCTCTTTGTTTCTTTCCACTTCTTCCCTCCTCTCTCCATCAACACAAAGCTATACAGTCCCATCCGACTCCAACTCTCTTGGAACTAGTACCTTCTCTGCCATGTGTGCAATAATTCAGAAGGGTGGGTTGTCTCTGGAAAAATGGTGCCCTTACAGAGAAGTATAAAGATACCTTTTCTTTTAATGTCAGACAGGAATGCTGCTCCAGCTCTCCACCTTCTGCTTTACAAGTCCATTGTAACACCGTGTAAAAGCACAGATCTCTTAACTTTTTGGGAACAATGGAAACCATACATTTTCTCCTAGGTAATCAGTAGAAAGTGAAGGAGTAAAAAGCGTCTAAAAGATAGAAGAGAGAGAAAGGCTGGCGCTGGCCTCACTGAGCTACTGAGGGATAATCCACCCATTGCGTAATATTTCTATGACAAGTGTTAATGGGTTTTAAATGTCAGGTATTCTAGCAAAACCCACTGTCTACACAAAGAAGTAACCAGTATTTTTGATTTGCTTACAAAAAAAAAAATAAAATAAAATAGTTTCCCTCCTGTCTTTCCCTTCTGAGCAGCAGCTGGCTGGGGTGCCTGTGAGTGGGAGAGAGGTGCTGCAGCCTGACTTGCTTGGCAATCTGATGGAGGAGAGAGCATCCTGAATTCACAGTAGGCTGCTCTGTGGGAGGAGGAGTGAATGTCCTTCCCTCCTTGATAACAGGATTAATGCCAAGCCCACACATTTGTGTGTGTTCCGAGGTGGATTTATCGGCACAAGCTACCACGGCAGAGGCATCTGCACTATGTGATGTTGTGATCCGTTCTGCTTCCCTAGATGGGGGCTTGAAAGTGAATTATTTGTGTACGTGCATCTATATGTGTGTGTAAATGACACAGCTAGATGTCCTTACCCTACTAGAATTACCTACTGTTTTACCTGTGTTTTTTTTCTTCTTGGAAACCCCAGCTAATTAAAACAATAGCAAAACCCTTATGCTGTAGCTAGTCCTTTCCAAAGTCATGGCTCCAGTAATGTCTACAGAAGGATACACCAGTGTTCTTGGTTCTCAACCACTTTTTAAATATCAGTTTCTTCTTGCAAATGATACATAGGTGTATATATATATACATATACAGCCTGGACAGCAACAGTAAGGCCTGTCCCTGAATCATTTCCTTGACATTTAGGTCTGAAAAGCATCTTTGGCAATCTTTCAGGACCGTGTGGTAGTCAGGGCTGCGTCCAAACCACCTGAGTTTGGACTGCCCTGTCTGCAGTCAGCACTTTGATTGTTAATTCACTACAGATGTCAACACTTCTCATCTGGAAGGACCTAATGCCTTGGGTGTGCATTGTAAGCATGCAAGTTCCTCACAAAAAAAACCCCAAACAAACCAACAAAAAAAAAGTAATCCATGCAAGTTCCCCTTAGATACTGTTTAAAGATGAGTTATGAAAGATGGCTGAAGCAATACTTGAAACCACTCTCTTTTCCACATACTATGTGGAAGCGTTGCATTGATCGTAACAGTCCAATGAAAACTACGTCAGATACTAAGAAAGGTGAATTTGCCATTTCGAAAAGGAATCTGATACTGACATACGCTGTATTTCTGCACTTACAATGCGCTATTAAGATTTCTTGACATGGAAAAAAGCTGTGTGTATGTTAGCAGTTAGACAGAGGGTGAAAGCGCACGGAATTCCGAGGAAGGAACAATACAGCCTTGTTGGCTTTGGCAACGTACAGTCCGTAGTGATGAAAACCTGAGAAATTTGGGGTCAGTCCCACAAAGGCTTACACATATGCTTATCTTTATGCATAACTCATGCGTGCAAATTGTTACAGCATTTGGCCTCTGACACGGCTGCTTCGGCAGAGAGTTCTGTGCTGTAGAGCCGAGGGTGTGATCTTGTCCTTACGGAGATCAGTGGGGCTTTCCGTGTGAGCAAAGTTAGTTATGTGAGCCAGCAGAGCTGGCCCGTTAAGCGGCTAAAATAGTAAATTAGCTACTCAGATGCTGTGAACTCCAAAACAGCTCTTTCCTGTAACTTCAGAGGGAAATGAGGAATCATTGAAAAGCGGCTCTATTCTATTTTTCATGATTATATTATTTACTGTGGTATCATCCCGAGGCCCAAATGAGGTTCCCATTCAAGGCTTCTTTATACCACAATTGCACAAGCAATCACTGCCTGGATTCTAACCGTCTTTTGTATTTTTATATAGAACTTCAGAATTAAAACTTTGAAGTAGCATAGGCTTAAACCAGAAACGCTGCCATACTCAGCAAAACTGGTCCTAATACTGGGACTGGTTTATGCAGGAGTGACAGATAAATCAATCACTTGTCTTCTGTTCAGTGTCACTCGCCATACCAAGATACGTCCTTGGAGTTTATACAGTGATAGAAATAATGATGTTAAACAGCTTTTATTATATGAGACAGGAGTGCTAGAGCAGGACGACTTGCAGCTTTTTAAAAAAATAGGAAGAGTCTACCAACTACCCAAAATATAAAATTGGTTTTATTTTATTTTATATTTACTGCAAAAGAGCCATACAACATCAAGCAGATGATGATGAGGCAGTTGGGACACAAGCATTTGGTTGCTGCATCTGGCATTAGCATGGGATGGCAGAATCACTGATCAGGATTTAATTTTCATTTCTTGTCCTAATTTGCATTTCCTATTACTGTTTGTTGTATTTCAGCCCTGTGGGTTTGGGATCTGACCAAAAGCCAATTGAGAGATCGAACCAGTGAAAGTCTAGCATTTCTTTATCTCCTCCAAAAAGGGTCTAAAAAAAATAAACACCCTCCCTCCTGCTCTCTCCCCTCACACATATACCCACTCGAAAACGTCTGCTCCTCAGGAAACAGACATGAGTAATGCAGAATCATTTGTGGCTTATTTAAAGGAGACTCTGGCCATAACTTTTCCTGTGGTCCCTCACAACAATGAGAGATGGATGGGGGTGAGAGTGTGTCACTCTCATAGAAAGAGAAGCCCAGAAAAATAAAAGGAGTGACTGAAGCCCGAGCCCCTCACATGAACAGCTTTGAGTCTTTGTGTCCATGTGGGAAGAGCTTCCTCGATACCGTCGGCTTAAAAAGAAAAAAAAAAAGAAAAAAGGAAAAATAGGGAATAGAACAGCTTATTGCCCTTGTCCTTCCAGGGGTTAGTGAAGTTCAGAAATCAGCAAAACTACTGAATTGCAAGAAGAAAACAAATGAACTGGTAGCCCACCATTCCTGTGCTCTGCGATTATTCTCTGAAAAAATAACAGCAGCCCACCTAGTCATAAGGAGTTTTATTTGGTTTTCTGTAGCAGAATTAGTCCCAATGGGACAGTGCAGCCTAGTTTTACGTGGCTGTGTAATGAGACATCCTACTCTGAGAAATCGGCACAAGCTGACGGGGGACCCTGCTTTCTCTTTGAAATCCTTCCACTCCACAGTTTTTGAACAACTGCCTAAATTTGCTAACGTGAAGAAAGCCGTAGTTTATATTCTTGCCTGATGTGAGAAGTACATCTGCAATCGGTCCTTTCCGTGTGCAACACCTGCTTGAATATTCAAAACATGCAGTTTCACACAAGACTATGTATGAATTAAGGCACGAGGGAGAGAGAGACGAGGTTTAAGAAGTGATGCTTTACTCCAGGTCATAAGCATAGGGAAGCAGTTTAGAACATCCCGATTATGTTATCAAGCGGCCTAATTTAAACATAGCTTCATAGCTCCATCCCCAAACAGTAAATAATGTACATGTGGTGGGCATGAGTCATCGCTCTTGCAACTGTGTCTGTGGAGCTCCCTGCTTTGCACGATTTACACATTAAAATGTAAATGGAAAAAGAGTTTTTATTATAATTTGAGATCATATGAGAGACATCATTTACAGACATTGGCTCGGAGACGGTCTCCTTCTCTGAGGTCACCAACCACCTGTTGGACCACGGAGCTGCGGCGCAGGGAGGAAGGAGGGGGAGATGGGGAAGCTTTAGAAAACTGAGCCCGTAAATCAGTGTACGTCCTCCTCTTCCTCTCCCTTTCCCTGAGTTGCTTCAGGCTTTGTCTTGGAGGGGGCAGAACTCCCGCTGGGGCGGGCAGACCCTGTCTGGCCGGGGTTATTTTAATTCCTAGCGAGACGTAGGGACTCGCAACTCTTCCGCCGTTACCGATAAGCCTCAGGCTGGCGCTTGCGTCACGCTGACTCCAAGGAGATACCGTGCCGGTGCCCTCACCCACCCTCCTCCTCTTCCTCCTCCCTCCCCCGCGAGCCGCCGGGACGGACGGACGGACGGTCGGTCGGACGGACGGACAGACAGCCCGCCCCCCCCCCGGCCCGGCAACTCTCTTAACAAGGCGTTTTCGGAAGGGGGTCCGGAGCCCGCAGAGTTTCGGCGGGGGCTGTGCGGGGCCCCCCCGAGGGCCGGCGGGCGGGCAAGCAAACCGGGGCGGAGGCACCGGAGGACGCGGCGCTGGGGGCTCCCCATCCCGCCGATTAAAACCCGTCCCCGGGGAGGATTGCTTCTTAACGGGCCGCTGAGTGCTCCCAGAGTAATTTAAAAAAAAAATCGCCGAAGCGCTGTTTATTAATGTAATGCTCTTAAAACTGAAAGTACACTTAATCCCCGCCGCACTGGTAACGGGGGGGGGGGGGGGGGGGGGGGGGGGGGGGAAAACACAACACGGACACGAAGAGCCCCGCACCTGCCCCGCTAATCCCCCCCTCTCCCCGTCCCTCCCTCTCATCCCTCCCCCAAGGGAGCGGTGGGGGGGGGACAACCAGTGCCGGCAGCAGCTGCCTCTCCTCGGCGAGCCCCGCAGGAGGAGGAGGAGGAGGAGGAGGAGGAAGGCATGGGGTCTGCCCCACGCACCCCCTAGGTTTCACCTCCACCGGTGATGCCGCCGGTGCTGGCTCTCTCCCTCCTTCCCTCCCTGCCCGCCCCGGGAGGACGCTTTCCTGAGGTGAGTGGCCACCTCCGGGCGGCTCTGCCCTTCTCGGGGGTGGGGGGGGGGGG
>NW_015090825.1:3134656-3173583 GCF_001431845.1 Calidris pugnax
TGGGAAGGAAAGCAGCGCCGTGTAGCCCGGCCCGGGCGGGGAAGTTTTGCGTGCGGGACACATCGGCGGCCGGTGCGGGAAGAAAAGCGGCGGGGTCGGCTCCCCGTGTGTGTGTGTGTGTTGTAGCGGGGGCCGGGTGCGGGAGAGAGGAGGGAGGCAGGCACCTGGAGAGCCGGCCCCAGGTGGAGGGAGAGCAGCTGGTTGGAGCGGAGGCGGGGGGGAGGCAGAGGAGAAGGTGGAGAGCGGGGAAGCGGGCGGGGACAGGAGGGGACGGGGGAGATGGGGAAGGAGGTGGAGGTTCCTCAGCACCGGCGCTTCGTCCCCCGGCTCCTGGGCTGAAACACCGCGCTGGGCTCTGGGCGCTGCTGCTGCCGCCGCCCCCCCGACTTTTCCTTCGAGGGGGTGGGTGGGCTTCGCCGAGCAACTGTTGGAGGCGAAAAAAAGTGGCCGTACCCCGAAGAGCGACTCAGCGCAAGGTGAGGGGATGGTTCGGGGGGCGAGATGGAGCAAACGCGGCTTCTCAGCGCTCTCCCGGGCGCTGCCGAGGAACGGACCCGCGGGCACCGGGACCCGCTTCCCGGCGGAGCTGCCGCCGCCTCCCCCGGGCGGGAGCAGGGCAGCGGCGGCGGTGGCTCGGTCCGGTCCGGTCCGCGTTGTGTTGGGCGTGCGGGGAAACTTTGTGCGTGGCTCCCGGTGCGAGGGGGAAGGCCGAGGGGGTGCGGGAACGGCGCGGCTTCGGGGGGACCCCCGGCGCAAAGAGCCCAAGCGGCGGGATGGCTACCGCGTTTGTTTGCCCGTTTGCCTCAGCGGCTGGCAGGTTTTTGGGGTGTGTTTGGGTTTTGGATCGATATTTATTTGCAGGACTCGGGTATTAATCACTCGTGTCTTAGAAAGCTCATTAGTGGTGACTTGTTTCCATGACAACGGGACCCCTCTGAGTCTTCGGGGTTATGTATTTGCCCGATTTCTTTCTTTTTTTTTTTTTTTTTTTTTTTTTTAAAAAAAAAAAAAAAAAAAAAAAAAAAAAAAAAAAAAAAAAAAAAAAAAGTTCTAGGCCGTTTTTTTTTTTTTTTTTTTTTTTTTTTTCTTTTCATGAAGTGTATTTGTACTAGCATCGTGTGTTGTCACCGAGGAGAAAAACAAGTGAATAAGACCTACGTGATCCTCTGGCCTCTATTCAGCGTTCCTGTAACACTAAGTTATTTTTCCAGCCTTAGTTAATGATACATAGATGGGACTAAGCAAGTGTGTGAGTTGTTATACAAGATTTCTTAGTTCTTGTTTTACTGCCTTATCTCCTCTAGCTCTAAAGCTCAGACTAAGGTACGGTCTGACCTATTGTGTGTTCAAAGTACCCCTTAGACATGTTAGTACTGAAAAGTGTGACGCTTGTTATCTTTTTGGGTTTGCATTAGGTAGCACAGAGCCCTTTGGGAGGCATTGTATTGCAGTCTCTGGAGTTTTATTGCTACAGCAGCGCTGGGAATCAGGAGTGACTTATTGTGTAACTTTGTCACCTTCTTGTGGTGTGACCTTGACAGGTCCCTTAACTTCTTTATATCCCACCGCGTCGCCACAAAAGAAGATGTTGCCTGCTTGAGGCGCTCTGAGCTAATCAAGCAAAACACCTTTTCTGAGATGGAATACTGTTAAAACTGGATATATTGTTTTCTGTTATGAGGAGTAAGCGTATCTTACACATCCCTTTTCCTTAATGATATAGATGAAAATTCCCCCTTTCCAACTTCAGTGTTTAACATAGCACAATAGTGTTAGCTCTTCAAACGATGTGTGCTGTTGTCATCCAGCTGAAATCAGTGATTCTAATCCCATTTCTGCTAACTACCAGTCACTGCTTTCCTGGGTTAACTTCAGAGTCAGGTAAAAAGGAGCATCTTTAGCAGTCTTAAATTCATAGGAATATCTACTATGACGGAGTATACATCCAGCAAGAAGATACAATAGTAAAGAAAGACAAGACCGTAAAATTGAATGACAGTTTTGATCGCCTGCCTTAGCATTGCAGCCCTAGAGGGACTTAAATGCTTTTTTTGAGAGAGCGAGCAAGCAAGCATGCACTTTTTACTCAACTATATGTCAAGTTAAACATCTGAAACTGTTCTACCTAATTCATTGTTTTCCAAGAAAAATGTTAATATGTAGTGTTCTGTTGAGAAATATTGGGAGTGTGTAAGAAGCCTTTTAGAATATACAATTCTAAACCAAAATACTGCCTGGGAGATGTTCAGTTGTGACCATTTTAGATGACAGGAGTGTTAAGTTATAACAGGAACTTCAGTAAGAAGCATATATTATTCTTCTTTCTTGAAGTGCTTCTTTTAAGTGAATAAACTATATCTATTATAAAATAAGGTTTTCTTTCATACTGGGAGGAAGCGTCTGTCCCCAGTTCAGCTCAGTTCAGCAAAGTGCTAAAACATATGCTTCATTCCAAATGCATTAGTGTTCTCTAATGTCAGTAGGCAAATTGTGCTTCAAGCTTTTACTTAAATATTCCCAAAAAATCAAAGCCTGTGATCTTGGCTTTTGTATTTTGGTTTTGTTTTGTTTTGTTTTTTAGCAGCTTATTAGTGAGACATTTGTCTGAAAATAGTTCTTGGGAATTGAGGACAATCTGACCACTACCAGCCCTTAGTTACCAGTGAAGTAATTTTATGACAATCCCATGAAGAGAAAGAAAGAAAAATAAATGACATCTTAGCATCTCATCTTCTTTGGACTTAAATTTCCATACTGAACTGTTAAATTTTTACTACATAGTGCTGCACAATCAATAGAGGCAGAGAGAAGGTGATCTAGGTGATCTGTGCTTTATATCCTCTGCAAAGCTTGGTCTTTTGTTACTGGTAATAGTAAGAACAACAGATACTTCAGTTCAATTCTTAGACTCTGGTAGCCACGAGAGGAAAAAAATAATCTTCATTTTATTTTTTAAGACTGATAATAACGCAGCAAGACAGATGATTCATAAGAAGCCTGTGTTACTTTTATTTTTTTCAGAACAATAATCACTTAAGATTGTAAGAAGACATCTGAGTATATGACCTGTCAGTGATAAAGGTGTTCTGTTTGAGGGAATGGAAAAGAAGTACCTAGATGTGAAGGCTAAATCTATAGGTATGGATGATGGTATTGGGTTCTGTTGTATTTTACTCAGTCTTGTACCAAAGTGATTTGGGTATAATGTACTCTGGTTTTCATAAACAAAAATACTTCTAACAGTGTTCATATTCAAGCTACGTATTGCTCAAGCTGCATATTTCTTAAACTTTGCTGGCACGTGGAATAAACTGAGTATTCTTTGTTTTTCTGGTGTTCAAAGACTTTCAACTGGCTTGGTGAATAAGCCAGTACTGGTAAAAGATACTGGACCAATATTTAGTGGAAGTGACTGAGCTCCTTTCTCTGTAACAGATCTACTATGCACAAGTCGCTTTATCTCCCTCTATTTCATCTTCTCCCTGGTCATCTTCCCCCTAGTTATCATTCATTCTTGGTTATTTGGAGTGTAGGATCTTCAGTGTAGCCTTGTTATGGGCACATGTTGTGCCCAGACAGAACGTTACCTGCAGTTCACAGATCTATCTTCCAAGGATTAGAGACTTATTAATGGCTCACTCCTGCTTTTCCTGAACCCCTATTTTGCTGTCAGCTTGACTGTACTGGCTTTCTGGATGTAAAAATAAGGCAACCATGCCAATGGGCCAAGGCCAATGGGATGAGGTTCAACAAGGCCAAGTGCTGGGTCCTGCACTTGGGTGACAACAACCCCATGCACTACTGGCTTGGAGGATAGTGGCTGGAAAGCTGCCCAGTGGAAAAGGACCTGGGGGTGTTGGTGGGCAGCCGGCTGAGTATGAGCCAGCAGTGAGCCCAGGTGGCCAACAGCATCCTGGCTTGTCTTAGAAATAGTGTGGCCAGCAGGAGTAGGGAAGTCATCGTCCCCCTGTACTCAGCACTGGTGAGGCCCCATCTCAAGTACTGTGCCCAGTTTTGGGCCCCTCACTATAGGAGGGACACTGGGGTGCTGGAGCAGGTCCAGAGAAGGGCAGCAAAGCTGGTGATGGGTCTAGAGCACAAGTCTTATGAGGAGCAGCTGAGGGAACTGGGGTTGTTTGGCTTGGAGAAAAGGAGGTTGATGTGGGACCTTATTGCTCTCTACAACTACTTGAAAGGAGGTTGTAGCCAGGTGGGCATCAGTCTCCTCTTCCAAGTAACAGGCGATAGGACAAGAAGAAATGGCCTCAAGTTGCTTCAGGGGAGGTTTAGATTGGATATTAGGAAAAATTTCTTGACTAAAGGGGTTATTAAGTATTGGAACAGGCTGCCCAGGGAAGTGGTTGAGCCACCATCCCTAGAAGTATTTAAAAGGCGTGTAGATGTAGCGCTGAGGGACAGGGTTTAATGGTAACTTGGCAGTGCTATGCTAATGGTTGGACTTGATCTTAAATGTCTCTTCTAACCATAATGATTCTACAATTCTATCAATTTAAAATACCCATGTTAGTAGCAAGGGGCTCATCAAGGCCAGAAACCAGCACTAAAGATCCAAAGTGAAATCTTGACTTTTCCTTTCTTCTGCCCGCCCCCCCCCCCCCCCCCCTTTTTTTTTTTTCTTTTCCTTTTCCAGTATTTCTAGGAGGGAGACAAGCAGATGAGTTTCCAAGTATACTTTTAGGGCTTTTAAAACACACAGCTTCATTTGCAGGAATGAGTAGTGATGTTGGGAAGGTATGAGAGCTGTTTCTGTATTATTCCAGTTGGGAGTTTAATTATGTTCTTCATAAACTATTATAAAATGTTTACACTTCAAAATACTATGTACTTGTTTCAGCTATATTTCTTTTTTGTTTGGTCTTACTTTTCAAAATCACAGACTGAGACAGGGTTATTTCCTATGAAAGGTCTACAGATGAAAAACTGACTTTTAAAGTGATCTCCTTTCTGTTATATATAGTAGATTTCATTCTGTCTTTCATCAGAATTTAGCTGGCAAAATTAAGATAAAACAAAGGAGGTACTTTCACATACCAGTGGAAGGTAAAGTAAAACTCTTTTATTTGCTTCTTAAAGATGAGACTTCTTAAATATGAAGCTCCTTTGTGACCTTTCATTTACTTGCCATATTTTTAATGAACTGTGTACGATGATTTTTTAGACTTTTAAGGCCCAAATTTGAAACAACCCAAAGAAATCTGTTTTTTACAAAAATGTATTTTGGTGGGAAGCTTCTCCCAGGTCTCTAAAATGCCTGACGTTGCACACCTGCAAGCTGACATGTACAGACTCTCTAGTCACGTTGGAGGTTTTGGACCTGGGTGTGTTTTCTGCTTATAAAATAGATGAAAAGAGACATCGGCTCAAATTACTTCCAAATTCAAGTTACTTCCAAATCTTTTTATTGCTCAAACCTGTAATGGAATTCGGTAGCTGTAGGGCTCTGCCCATGACCGGTTTGTACGTCACTGCAGTGGAGATTATAGGAAGTCTGAAGAGCAAAGTAAATCTTCCTTCTCATGGAGTCTCATTGAACATGGTGTGGCCTCCTGCATGAAGGAGTAGAATGCATGAACGTTTTTATAAGGACTTAAAAATTCAGGAAGAAATATGAGACTCAGTGCCATATAAGGCAGGCGTTATAAAAGAGTTCTACAGATAGTGGTGAGTTGGTTAGTAATAGTGTTGTTAGTAGTCACCAGAAGCCCAGTAAGAGCAGGAGGCGAATCACCAGTGTTAGAGTAGATCAAATCTACTATATGGAGTGTGGACAGACCAGAGTGCCCTGCTGCTTCAGAAACACCAAACAAAATGATTCTTCTCAGAGGCCATGAAAACAAAGAGAGGGCTGTTTGCTGGCCTGCACAGGTTCTGCAGTATGAAGTCTTCATTATCTCTGTGCCTTTGCCATGTTTGTAAAGAGCTCATCCGCTGGTGATGGGAAGTACCAGTGGTGTAGTTCTGATTCAAAGAAGCCTACTAGTGTCAGCAAAAAACGTGTGGCCAACAGTTTGTCTTTGGCATGTCGTGTCTTTGCTCTGGCATCTGTGTAATATCCAGTAGATTTCAGAAGTCTCTGCTCTCCAGAGGACCCTTGAAAATCTAAGAACTGTAGCGTACAGCCTTTGGAACGGTTCAAATTTAAAGCACTGGAGGAAAATATGATATTTTTTTTGTTTGTTTGTTTCCTTTTCTTTCTGATAAATTTGCCTACATTTTTCCAGTTATCTGCCAGCAGTTCATGGGACAGAAGATAGATTTCCCCTTTGATTGGTACCCCAGATGCGCATATACTGCTTGCCAAAATGTAAAGAAGGAAATCAATGCACGGCAGGAAAAACAGATAGCATATTCCCCTCTTACAGCTCAATACCCTCTGGCAACACATAATGCCTGCCGAGAGGAGCCACTGACTACTTCTGTGAGCTCAGGTGGCATCTCAACCCTTAGATGCTGCTTCTGAACTGCCTTTCCTCTTCAATCAGCGTAATATAGCGGTGCTGTTGTGGTCGGATGGGTTTGCCTGGGCTGTTTCACTTGCAGGAGACAGGCCCTGAGCACAGCAGTTGAGGGGTCTGCCCGCCTGGCTGGGCAGGGTGGAAGCCAAGGTGCAGATCCGTGATCTTCTCTGGGGAGCAGGCAGGGAGAAGACCTCGCCTCGGCGTGCGCAGCGGTCCCAGCAACAGCCTCTGCGTGCTTCTCCTCTTGAGTCTCCTGATCTGTAGGCTGACCTTTTCACACTAGTGAAGCTTAGCAGGCCCACCCAATTTTGTCACTTTACGCCGCGTGTCTGATGTTGCAGACAGGGAGTCTGTTCCTGCTCTGTTTGGAGTCAAGGGCAGAATTCTCAGTGATTTCCATAGGAACAAGATGTGTTCCCAAACAGACTTCAGTAGCGAGAAAGAAACTTCCTAATAAAGAACCAGACTATAACAATACACAAAACATCAAGCATTGTTCTAGGCTTCAGAGCTCTTAATAGTAACAGGCTTGCAGAGCAAGAGCTGCAAACAGCAAATCTCAGGGCATTCCTGGCAAGGCTGGACGATTACCAGCTCTCCTTCTGCCCTGAGAAACAATTGAGGCTTGATCACGTTACTGATAAAAATCCTACTTATTCTAATGGACACTATTCAGGCCCCTTAGATTATATAGAATGGAATTCTAGCAGCAGTGAAGCGTGACATAATAGGCATTACACAAAGGAATTACGATGTCAAGCAGGAAAGGTAGTGGGATTTCAATTTACCTAAGGAAACAAAATGCCCATTCCCACACTGATGTGGAGACTGTTGGAAGTTACCAAGGAAAACTTCGGACTGCAATTCTGCTAATTTGAGTTGTTACAATTTAGTCAGTCTGGTTCCTAACAAAATATTTTTTAAGTTTTCTTCCTTTGAGTATTACTTTTTTCTCCCCCCCACCTCCACCTTCCCCTTACTGACATGCCTGTGTTTCATTTAACAGAGGGACCTTTTCAGTTATAGGCTTCTAAGAGGGGTTGAAATTAGGAACCTAGAGCCTGTTGAAGGTAGGTGGTTCCAAAATGTAGCTCATAGATACCTGCAGTTCCTTGTTTGCATTCCAAAATCCCTGTGTTCCATTAATTTTGCCACCAGAAAGCTACTATTCTGTCCAAATAAAGCTGCCAAGGTGCAAGGAAGTCTTGGGAAGGTAATTCCTTGGGTCATATGAATTGTACATTTGACATTTGTGTAGCATTCCCAAACATGAGAGCTCTAGGGCTGTAATTTTTCACACAATTTTCAGCTTGTTATAGTCAGAACACCATTTTCTCTGATTACCAGGTGAAACATGGTTATCTCCTGTCTTGGTTTGTCTTGTAAAGTGTGTGGCTGACATGCTTTCCTATTATGTCATTTCCCAGGGAATTAATATTTTAACATATAAACACATAGGCAAAATTCTATGCAGAGGTAAAGTTTTCCAAGGAGATTGTATCCACTTCAGGCACTTTCTCTTGAATGGCAGATATGAATGTTCAGTATGCATTTTAATCCAGAGCACTAGCATTGTCCTACACAGTTAAGGTTGGGTTTTTTGTTCCAGTCTTGATTTTTGGCATATCCATGGCAAGTCATTTGGACACAAAGCTGCCAAGATAATAAATAGACTAAACTTTTTGTTTTGCCAAGATAATAGATCAAGCTTTCTATTCTAAAGGTACAAAATTAAATGTACAAAATATGCCAAAGTGCAGAAGTTGAATACAAAGCTACTTGACTGATTTACTCGAAAGATGTAAAAGGCAACATAAGTCTATAGGCAAAAACAATGTCAGCCCAAAATTTTATAGTCATGAAGAACTTAACACCATCCAAAATGAGGGGAATGACAAGCATGTGTTAATGGAAATTGAAGATCTTCACAGGATGGTCTTCATTGCTATTTTGGGGGAGGGAGGGGAAGACTTTCATTCTTTTAAATCTCATATTGCAGTTAAATTCCCCTTATAGGTATGTGGGGCAGGAGCCCTGACCTGAATAAAACACTGATTGTGTATCTGGCTTCTTGGAGGAGTTGCTCACTGACAGATTGAGCTGGAATGGAAAAGTCATGAGAGAAATCAGTGAGTGGCTATTCTCAATATTGAAACCATTTTTATGAAGCAATTTCGAGATAATCGTGGGTGTTATCTTTTTTGATCGTGCGGCGTTTTAAGAGTAATTCCTTGTGATCCTGTTGTAATGTTGTGACGTGGCGGCATTTCCTTGATTAAGATATTGCTGAATTCTCATTTTTAGAAATACTATTGGCAGGGCTTTAGAAACCTGGACTCTGGCCAGAAAATAAACAATCACTGAAGCCAACTGTGCAAGGAGATTCTATACACACAAGTTGGAGACTGTCAATCTTTACTTTGTGTTGCAGACTTTCTCCTCCGTGTTTGGGCAAATCTGTAAATTCCTACTCGAAGTAACTCGGCAGCCGTGTAACTGGCCACTGAGGGATCACTCTGGTGCATGGACATTAGCCAGGGCAGTGGTTACTGAACCACGTCCTGTCCCATAGCCCTTCAAGAACTGGTGGCAAATGGAAAAGGTCCTGTGAGCTTGGTGCTCTTCTGCTTCTAACCTGTGACTTGTGACAGTCTTCAAGTTGTTCTAGTGCTAGAAGAGCAGCAGGGCGTACACATCACTGTGCAGTCAGTGTCTTTTCTGCAAAGATCAGGCTCGGTCGCTCTTAACTTCTTCCCATTTCTCTTCCCTTCCTTTTCACTCAGGGTGAGCTTTGCTGTTGATCTCTTGACTAGTGTCAGTCAGCTCCCCTGAAACTTTAGAGCTTTATAATTTTACATAAGAAACAAGCTCACATTTTATGTTGCTGATGGTACTTCCCTTTTAGGAACGTCACACGTAGAACTGTTCATAAATTGTAAGTCCATCCTGCAGCAAAGAAACAATTCACCTTTATTTCAAGGTAGAAGAGACCAGGTGAAGAGTTACTGAACAGGGGTCAAATATTTGTTTAATACGAAATAACTGTTTTTGAGACACGTGTCCTACTTTTATAAGTCCATGGGCAAATTCCTATTTATTTTTATGGAAGCGGGGTAAAGCCCCATGTGTCTGAGGGATACTATTGTGAAAACAAACCCTTGCTGAGTACCCTCTGCAGGAATCGGGATGCGCTCCTGGCCAATAATCTAAATATAACAATGTGAAATTTATGAGGAAGGGAATTGGCAGTAATAATGCTTCTTTTGCCTTTCTTCTCTTCATCATTAGCTTCCCACACTTTTGGGTCATTCTCAGCAGAGAGCTGTTCAGGCCATTAATTGTCTTCGTTAGACAATCTCTATCTTCTTTCCCATAGTAACATATTTGTAGCAGGGAAAGTTCTATCCATCATTAGTCATTTAAGCCCTAAGGCCATAGTCCAAAGCTTGCTTCCTGTTTTTTTTTTTTTTCTAGAATCTATTATACATAAGAGAAATGAATATGTATCCACATGCACGCATACAGGCATACATGCGTAGCTCTCATTACAATTAATTTGCGTTACATGTGTTCATTTTATGCTTTTGTAATTGGTGTAATCTCTCGGTGATAATCTGAGGGGTGCAATGAGGTTAATGCTTATGGCTCTGGTCCAGAGTTTGTAACCCTCATGATTATTTTCTAACGCCACCTAGCTTTTCCCTAACTGTTATGAATTTGGACTGCAGTGGAAGATTTGCAGTAGCATGAACATGAGTCCAAATGATTGAGAATTAATAAGAACAAAATCTGTTATTTTACCTATTGAACATAGATAACATCATTCTAAACTTACTGCAGCGATGGAAATTAAATATGGAATAAACATGTTCGCAAGGCTTCACAGTTTTAAGTATTTAAGAGATTATTTTTATCTTTTATTCTTCTCCGAAGCATGAAATTTAATCCAATAGTCTTAAATCAATGGTAGTTGTAGTCAACTTTAAAACATCAAGCAAGAGCTCCAGCAACACGCACGCTTTTTGGAAGTGCCCTGTACTGAAACTGTCTCACAGTAAGCCCTAGTCAAGGCTTGGTGCTAGGTGCTTTTTAAGGAAAGGTAAAAGAGAAGCAATATTCTTAAGGAAATCAGCACCTTTCTTAAGCAGGATATGTTTATATTGTTGTCTGCTTTGATAATTGGGCTTTAAAAGTGAGCATTGTTTTTGCAACCTTCTGCATAATAGTTATAAAAAACGATTAAAAACCCTGTATAAAATAAATAATATGAATGAAACTATAGTGCTGTCACTCTTCACAATCAAATCTGAGATTTCTATTCCTTTAGCTTTGGAACTTGCTCTTCCTTTTCTGTTCTGTCTGCCTTGTAAATCACGTATCCCTCTTTAGGTGGGTTTAGACAGGCACACAGTGAAGAATAGTGGGACTCTTGTCACTTATTTTAATGACCAAAGTCACGACTAACTGTGTTTTGCAGTATGCTGGTGGCGTAGGCTGGGCTACTAAAGTTTAAGTGTCCAGCAGCTGCCTACAAAAGTCCAAAATTTGCCAGACCTCTGTCTTGAAAAACATTTATTGTGCCTTCTTTATCATCATATCTTGCAAAGAAAATGGTATTAGGAACAGTGGCAGTGGTTTTGTTTCATGTAATACTGATCAGAACCGGGAAAATCCTTCTCCAGTTTCATGAGCCTAATCCCTGTTTCCTTTGCTTTTTCCTTTCCTTTTCCTTTCTGTCTGGTATGAAGTAAATGTTCTGGTGTTTTAGTTTCAAGCATCAAAACCAAACAAATGTTTATCCCATTTAAAGATGAATGTCTTTTCTAATTTTTTCCAATTCAGCTGCCAAAACAACAAAAAATACCAGTCAGTAGCATAGCCTTATTGGAGAATTTGTGTCTGGCACAGAATGGCTGTCTAAAAGAACATGGTTTTTTCTGTGAATTGAGATGCTGAGCACATGATCTGATTAGTCTGTTTTCAGAGTCGTCATCACTGCAAGTCCTTCCTTTCCTGGAAGAGAAGTTCTGATATTGAGAGGGGGATTAAAGGCACCGTCAGCAAGTTTGCGGATGACACCAAGCTGTGTGGGGTTGTCGATACACCAGAGGGATGGGATGTCATCCAAAAGGACCTGGACAGGCTGGAGAGGTGGGCCCAGGTGAACCTCATGAGGTTCAACAAGAACAAGTGCAAGGTTCTGCACCTGGGCCGGAACAATCCTCACCATCAGTACAGGCTGGGGGTGAGGTATTAGAAAGCAGCCCTGAGGAAAGGGACGTGGGGGTGCTGGTGGATGAGAAGCTGGACATGAGCAGGCAGTGGGCAGCTGCAGCCCAGAAGGCCAATCACATCCTGGGCTGCATCAAAAGATGCGTTCCCAGCAGGTCCAGAGAGGTGATTCTTCTGCTTTACTCTGCTCTGGTGAGACCTCACCTGGAGTATTGTGTGTAGGTCTGGAGCCCTCAATATAGGGAAGACATGGACCTGATGGAGCAGGTCCAGAGGAGGGCCACTGAAATGATCAGGGGGTTGGAGCCCCTCTGCTACGAGGACAGGCTGAGGCTCCGGGGACACCTAATAGCAGCCTTCCAGTACCTGAAGGGGGCCTACAGGAAGGCTGGGGAGAAACTGTTTACAAAGGCCTGTAGTGATAGGACGAGGGGAAATGGCTTTAAGCTGGAGGGAGCAGATTTAGATTGGAGATTAGGAGAAAGTTTTTTTTTTTTTTTTTTCTGAAGGCTTTATTCTACAGAGGCCAAAAACTAAGCAGTGTGCAGGCTGACCGCTTCGCAAGAGTCTGCTGAAGCTTTTGCTTGCTGTATACCCTGTGCAGGGTCCAGGGCAGTTTTAAGTTTAATATCTAGACCATAGTCATCTATACACAATAACAACTGCACACCAGTACAGTGGCTTTGTCCTTTAACAGGAATCTGCTTTCAAGATGTAAAAGTCTGTTTGAAGAGTTCTCTTGCATGCTCTGACAGAGTTGTGACTTCATTATATTCTGTGGTTTTTAGAGGATCCGAAGCTGGGTCAGCTCTTCAGTAAGACACAGTGAAGGATGGGTTATAAGTATCAAATTGTGATTTTTTTCTTCATGTAGCTGAACATTGGAACTTGAAGCTATTGTAGTTTGCGTTCACCCAGAAGCAGGCTTTCAGACAGCCTGGAGAACGCCTTCTTGAATCAAGAGGTTTCAGAAAACTTTGCAGCCATCAAACCATGATTTTGAAGTCATGATATGTTCTTGTAGAGTAATGCTTTGCTTGTTTTTGTACAGGCATTCTGCAGGGATGGGAGACAGGGCAAGGAGACTGGGCTTTGGTGTGGCTCTTTTGGATTGGGGAGATGATACAGGAAAAGGATGTCGGAGTGGATGTTTTGGGTCAGGTCAAGCATGCTTCTAGCTTGCTGCAGTGTCTCTGATACTGGCTGGGCTAGATAGCTTACCATGCACATATAGGGCAAACATATTTCCCCAGATATAGTCTTTCAGCTTTTGGCCATCTGCATCATAGGTACTTTCTGCACAGAACTATGACTTTTAGGTCATAGTTCTGTGTTTAATAGCTGTTAGTGGATGTTTTTAATCCATAAAATTTGTTTAATTTTTCTTAAAGTACAAGTAAGCTTTTGACATTAAAAAACCCCGTTAAACTACATGCCGTGTGGAAAAAAACCCACCTCCTTTTGTTTGTTGTAGAACTGTTACCTGATAATACTGTAATTCTTGTATTATGAGAAGCGATGCGTGATTGTTGCCTATTCAGTTTGTCAATGCCACTTGCAGATTTTTTTATAGACTTTTATGAGATTCCTCCCCAACTGAATCTTCCTAGTCTTTTTAAAAGCTTGCAGACAGAAAAAATTCTGCACTTCATGCTATCCTTCTCATTCCCTCCTGTTCCTTTTCCAGCTCTAGAGATAGAGGTAAACCATAAACTAGTACCATGATATCATGAGCTTTTCTTTTGTTCCCTTTTTTTTTTTTTTTGTCCTCAGCAGCTTCTGAAATTGTATTTTGCTTTCTGACTGCTAGAATACTAAATCTTCGTCTGGATAGAATAGACGTGCATAAATGTTTTTATTATAGCTTTCATATCTCTCTAAGGTGCAGTAGCCCACCCAGTGTTGGAGCCCACCACTGTGCAAAGCTAGTGAGGGGAGGCAGCTTGCTCCCTGCATTACTCTGCATTTACCAATGTGAATTTCATTTGCTGTTTTATCCCTCAGTTGCTCAGTATTGTGAGTGATGGATTCTACTGGAACGATTTCTGGGTGAAGGCAAGGAAGTGTTCTGCCAAGCTGTGGATGCTTTGAAGAGGGAGTCAGCTCAGTCTGAGGGAATGTATGTCTCAGGGCTTGCCATAATTTTGTAGAACTGGAAGTCTTAAGTTCTCTAAAATAACTTGGGTGAAGTAATTCTTCTGTTAAGCCTGTGCATTTCTTTGCTTTCTGCCACAGAGTCTTTAAAGGACTTAATGGGCAAAACCTGGCAGCCAAATGAGGTTACGGTAGAGTAGTGACAGCAGGAATGTAGAAGGTCTGCCTTGCTAGTTTTCAGCATCAAGGACAGCAGCAGGGGAAGCAGAACACACGGTTCCAGGAGATAAGATGACAAGCAGGAGGGTAAAGGAGAACCGGAATCACAAAAAAGAGATAAAGGTTGGTCTCCACCAGAAATCTGTTAACTTAGAAACACAGCATCTTGGTAACAAGATGATGCTATAGTCAGCTACTTGATCGGCTGACCCCAGAATACACACACTGTGGTCACCGTGGTTCTGTAGGTTTTGTTTTGTTTTGGGTTTGGTTTTGGGTTTTCTGTGGGTTTTTTGTGAGTTTTTTGGGTTTTTTTGTTCTTTTTCAGCTGGCAACAGTGAAGCAGTTTTCCTCTATGATGTTACACTATGTTTCTTGTACAGATTTAAGGTTTCGGAGACAGAAATGGTACTTGTTTTACTCACTACATAGTGTTTTGGTCAGGAGTAGGAATTAGACTCCTTGGTGCTGAGAGAAAGGACTTTCAAAGTGATCTGAATTCGTCATGCTTATCCAGGCTGTTTGAAAACTAGAGTATGTGTCCTTGGGGATGCAGTACTTGGGCTTCTTGTGTAAAGCAATCTTAAGATGTGTCTCCTCACAAAATACAAAACAAGAAGAAAAATCTTTAAGGCTGTCAAATCTTTCTTCCTCTATAAATCGTAAGTTTTGTCCATGTGGAAACTAGCAATGTCTTCAGTGAGTTGCCAGATGTTTAGGGGTTTTCCCTCCCTGTGTCTTTACCTTGGCTAGGGCGTGTGTAATCATTACCTCTCTGAGAAAACAAATTTCAGTTATTGGTGTTGCAAAGGAATTTGGTTGACAGGTATCTGCAGCATTGTTTAGCTAGTTAATCTAGTAGATAAATTAATATTTTGTTTATTGATTTTAAGTGTCTTGAATTCTGTAGCTTGTTTTCATTAATTGGTCATGGTTGTTAATGTTTATATTCTTTAGAGATGGGAGATTTGGGAGAGGGGATATTAGTCAGTGAAAATCACACAAAGGTGCCTTTTGCATGGTAACAATTAAATAGATGTGGGCTAAAATGGAGCAAACTTTAGCAAAGTCATTTGGATCTGAGGTGCTAGGTAACAGAACCGATAGTTAGGGAGTTGTTATTTACAGGTAGCTTGTAGAGTGAGTTAAAACATTGCTCAATGATGAAGTATTATATGATGATTACTATGGAAATAAAAAATACTATTCTTCCTGTTGTTTTCACTTAAATCCTTCCTTAGCTGCATTGAGTCTTAAAAGAATTGGAACAGGCTTTGAATTGTCATTCTGCACAACTGGTTTTAGTTTCAAAGTGTATTTAGGGCAGAAAACTCTCTTAACCATTACAGTGGTCAAAAAAACTTTCCCTCTACCTAGTAGTCCAGTTATCAGTAGTAAGTAAGTGCTAATGTTTTTAATTAAGTACGTTTTCCTAAACATCTGAAAAAAATATGCTTTTATTACCCAAAGATAGATACTTGTTCTGTAAGACTCTAGCCTGTGTGCTAGCTTCATATGTGCAGCATCCTTTTCATTCCTGCACCTTACTGCTAAGAGGCTTTCTTGCTTTCTCAGTCATCGATCCATCTTCTCACTCTTCATTTTTATTAACATCCTGTCTTATATTAGTTTCTTGTTTCCATTTATGTAGTGCACTATGTTTCAGCATAGTGATTTTTACTGAAATACAGTAAAAAGACTTTTGGAATAGGTTTTGAAACATATTTTAAAAACCGGATTTGTCACATTTAGCAGCTTGAAGCAGATTCCAAAAGATCAAGCTATTAAGTGAAAACACCTTCACGAACGTACTGATATTTAAAGTTTTTATTACACTGAATACACAGTATGCATTATAGTAGTGTAAATCATTGCTTTGTTGGTCATTCAATGTTCAGGACTGCACAAAGCTCTGACTTGCTCCTCTTTCTCTAAACATGTGCTGTGCCCTTCCTCGCATGCACAAAAAGTCCAGAGAAAAGCAGAAGTTACTCTGGTGGAACATGATTAATCTAATGAAGATCTATCAAAAAGTCAAGGTTCCTTTGTATCATATCTCATATATCACATATCTTATACATTATATATGTATCATATAACTTGTATAATGTCTTTGACACGTATCATGTCATATACGCCATATATCGTATTTATCATACGGTATGTATCATATTTTAAATGTATAATATATGCTATATGTTGTGTATCGTACATATAATACCGCGCATATCATATATATCATATCTCATATCATCCATACCATATATATCATGTAATTTTCAATTATTTTAGCACAAAAAACAGAGGACAAATGTTAAAGCAGGAAAGCCTGAAATGCCATTTGATTGCACTGTGAATTACATATAAACAATAAACTTTTAGAGGCAAGTCTTCTGTAATGAAATTAAAACCAAGAACATTTTTAAATCTTTGGCATCCATTTCTGCTCCCATGTGTTGCTTACATGAAGTATTCTGACTTTCTCCAATATGAACTCCTTCTTGGTGACCAAATGGACTAGCATAGTGATGACTGCAGAAAATCCAAAGGGTGAAAGTCAAGCTGCTACACACAAATGGGGAGTCTTGTTGTAAAGGCAGATATATACCTGTCAGATTTTAAACATTTCAGAAATACTTCAGAAGAAAAAGAATGAGTATCTAAGATTATTCTTTTTCACTTAAGATGAATGCCTGAAAATACATTGTTGGAAGATGTTATAGAGATCTTTGAAATAACAGAGGGGAAATCCCTTTCACATCACTTGTTCTCCAGAAGTAAAACTTCCTAGTATTTGAACAGAAGCCATTCGGCTTGTAATTAATGACAGCATCGTTTTTATCTTTAAAAAGCTCATTCTCAAAAGAACGAGACATCAAAAAGTTCCAAGTCCATTAAGAGAAGTAGGATCTTTGATTATTTTTTTTTTTTTTTTTTTCAGTCTGGCTTTCACTCTGCAAACCCAGAACAAAGCAGATTGCATTCATACTCATGTATTGCAACATGACAAAGAACTATACTTGCATAGGGGGGATTGGACGTGCTTACAATGACATGTCAACGCTGTAGTGCTTATTATCCATTTTTGTTATACTTGATTATCAAACTTGAGACCTAAGTTGTCAGTTGGTCATGGAGTGCTGAAGCATTAGCCTGCGCATAGCCGAAAAATAGAGAGTGCCCCTTGAGGCTGTTAGGTACTGTCTGCAGACTGTGCTTAAATATATGGAAATTATCTGATGGACACTTTCAAATTGAATCAGGTTTCTAACAGTGGAGAAAATAGTAATGTTTGCACTAGTAGTTATTTTGTGTTGTAAAACTGCTGATTTTCCTGATGAAAAACAGCTTTCTTTAGTTATCTGATTACCTTTTTCCAGTAAGGAAGTTCTCAAGGATTGAAGTATTCATTTTTTGAGTTATGTTATGGGTAGGTTTAGAGTCCACTAATTTTCTCATAGCACTGAGCCAATGGGAGAATAAACACGTTTATCTTCATATGAATGAATGATCTGATATGTTCGCATGACAGAACAATATGAATTATACAGAATATACAAAGAGTTTTTATTTTAAATAATAGATTTTATTAAAAGCAAAGAAGCTTTAGTCTGGCTTTTAATAGTAAAAATAGGTGACAAATATGTGGTATAACATAAATACTTAAGGCTCATGTTTGTTTTTTTTGTTTTGTTGGGGTACAGCAAACCTTTTCAGAATGTTTTTCGTGTTCCAACTACAAAAGCAAATTGAAATACAGTATAAGGTGGATAAAAAGGGAGCAGGCTAATTAGGTGCCATGGTGTAGTGTTGACAGGTTGATAGATCCACTATTGTGGAAATGCTTTTGCTGTGGTGCCCACTATGTAACTGCTTATAATAAAACCAAGTACTTTTAGACTTCTCGCATTGCATTCTCTCTCTTCAATGTGTGTGTGTGTGTGTCTGTGTATTTTCCTTTGTCTACTTCTGCTCATGCTTCACCAGAAACTTCCTCGCACGCTACACCTTTGTAGCCAGGAGACGTGCTGATACTCAAGGAGTATCAGCAGGAGACCCTGATACTCAAGGGGCTGATACTCAAGGAGTATCAGCAGGAGACCCTGATACTCAAGGGGTTTTTGTTTTCATGTACTGTGCATGTATCCGCTGGCTTCTGTTTTTCTGTTGTTATCCCATGGTATTCTACCGAGCAGATCCCTGAAGAGGCCAAAGTCTGCTCTCCTGAAGTCCAGGGCAGCGAGCTTGCTGTGCACCCTTCTCGCTGCCCTAAGGATCTTGAACTCCACCATCTCATGGGCACCGCAGCCAAGGCTGTCTTTGAGCTTCACATTCCCCACCAGCCCCTCCTTGTTGGTGAGAACAAGGTCCAGCGTGGCACCTCTCTTCTTTGGCTCCTCTATCACTTGGAGAAGGAAGTTATCATTGTTGCATTCCAGGAACTTCCTGGATTGCTTGTGCCCTTATTAGTACAATGGGAAGCCTGATTGGAGAAGATGGATCATTGGGTTGCTCTTCCCTTGTTATTAGTACAACGGGAAGCCTGATTGGAGAAAAGATGGATCATTGGGTTGCTCTTCCCTTGTTATGAGGCCAAGATAGAATTTTTCACTCATATTCCTGGTGGTACTGATGTTTGCTCTGTGTGAGTAGTTTCAGAGACCCGCTGACGTGCTTAAATGCTGAATGAGGCTGAATTCAGTTGACTCTTGACAACAGAATCCAAACACTTGCCTCGGGTTAACCGGCAGCACTTTCAAGCACTGATTTTCTCTGAAACCTTGTATACGTACTTCTGTGGGAAACCTGCCTTTTAAATAGTAATATTAGCTTTCAAAAAACATGCTGATCACACATGGGAAGTTTGAAAATGTCTGTGGGTAGTCACACCAATACAAACGCCTGGATTTTTAAATGAATTATTTTAATTGCAAATGCTTTGTTAGCCTTTCACGTGGATATGTTTCTGAACTGGCTGTATTATGCAGTTGCAATTTAGACAGTGCTTTATTCACAGCTTGTTTCAAGTTCATTGAGCTGATATCCCCACAGGTCCCTTCTTAAGTGCATCTGTGTGTCTTGCATCGCATGCATTTAGCAGTCAGAGATCTTTAGTTCGGAAGTCTGTGTACTGCTGTCACATACGTGGCTGCTTTGGCTTTTCTCATTGCTTGTTGAGTTCTAAGTGCTTGTTGTCATGTTTATCTTCATTCCTAGCCAGTTTTCCTTTCTCCTTAACAAACGATGTCTTCTGGATTTCTTTATGCCTTGCTTTATCTACTTGAAGATCCCAGGTATTTTTCTACTTATAAACAAATAGGCTTACTCTTACTCTTTCATATTTATCAGCGATTCTTAGATGCCTCCTTTTTGTAACTTTTACGTTTATTAATCATCAAATGACTGTGCCCTGCAAGGAAGCAAACTGTGATGTTTAAGTTCTGGTTGCTGCCTCTTGACTTCCCTGAAGAAGATTATCGCTCCTTCAGATGAACTTTGGTCCTATCTTTGAGCACATTTTGCAATACTCTTCATTTGAAGAGCCCCTTTGTGACAAGACTTATGACATTGGAAGGCAATTAGAGTGCAGATGCTTAACCTGGTTATGAACCTTTATGTGAAGGATTAGCTGGATCTTGGTACCCACAATCTTGCAGTTTCAAGCTGCAAGCCTGATTAACTGAGAAGTATTTTCCAAAGTGTGATTTTCCTTAAATTTTTTCTTAATCAGTGCTGTACTTCAAGGTGAGTTTCTCTTTAGACTGAGAGAGATTTCTGTAAGTTAGAGTGGCCTTCCCAATTATTGGTAAATAACTTACAATATGAGGATAATGATGAATTGCCTGACTTGCTTTGAACATTAATCTGTTCAAAATTGCCTTCAGAAGCTGCTTAGAATTTATGAACAAGATGAAATTGTAATTTTACCTGCTTTGTTTAGCATTTTTAGTATACAATTGAGGTAAAGACAGTGGAGCGGGAGAAGATGTGACCCAAAAGCATCCTACAAGAGTGAATAACTCTTAGCTAAAAGTATATCAGGTTAAGAAAAAGGTATTCTTTAAACGAACTTTTTGTTATCTGATGAATGGTGTTTCTAATAGATAGGGTATCTGAACTACTGTGATGTACCTTCTCAAAGAGAACACAATTTTTAAGCTATGCGAACACCAATCTAAAACCATTTCCTTACTTCTTCAAATCAGTGTTTAAATGCTGTTTTGAAGTGCATCTTTGAAATAGGCATTATGATCCAAGCCTTATTAAAAGATAATTCTAGTTTACTAATCAAGGACTCTTGAGTTTCTCCTAGGTTTCTCACTTGACAGGTGGTACAAGACTTGCTTGAGAGAAGATACTGAAAAGCTTGAAACTGTTTATTGGGTGGTAGGATGCAAAAGGACATGGAAAATTAGAAGTGATACAGCAAAGAAGATGAGCCCATTTGTAATGCTAGAATAGGAGAATGTTACACTGGTCCAAGAATTTACTGCTCCTTTACACCTGATCAATAGAATTCAGTGAGCTAAAAGATATCCATGATGATAAGAGCTCCAGAGAAAAGCAGACATGTATGGAAACAGTGAAATAACTGTGTAATAATTCACTGTTATGATAATTACATAAAGAGTTTTCAGGAATAATTTTTTTCTTCAAAACATTGTAAGCCTCTACTGAAATGGATGGAGAAGAAATTTTTCCAAGACAAATTTCTGTCTCATGTCTACTTTCAAATATCTAGCAGTCTGTTATTCAGAAGGAAAACTAGATTTGACCTATGACTGATATGGCAGCCAAATTTTCTTTATGAATTTCACTGTAAATTCTTCTAACCTACTGAAATACCTCTAAAAATCTACTGTTAAGAACCAAAACTTCCATTTTTTTTATTGAAACTTTTGTCACTGACTTCAGTGTAATGAAGTTGGCATTACAATTAGATTTCTGAGTTAGTAGCCATAAGGAAAAATTAAAGCATATTGTATGAGGATTGAAGTGACATTAAATAGGGTTAAACAGAAATGTTTTTTTTCATTTTCAAGGAGGAAGAAAACCCAGAACTGCTAAATCACACCGGAATGTTTCATTTAAACCAGGACAGTGTGTATTTCTCTTGCTCTCTAAATTAGAGAAAATTAAAAAAGCTTTTGGACTTTTCTAGAATAAAACTGTGGGTGGGGTGGGTGTCTGTTGTTCTCAAATGTCTATATCTGCAATGTGAAACATTTCTCATTTTAAAAAATAGTCATTTTTAACTGACTTTATAAATGGTTATTCTTATAAAACTTAATTTTTGGTGCAAGCAATATCGTCAAAATGTCCTATTTTGATTTACACCATGAACAAGGAGGAAATCAACTCTTTTCCTCAAAGACGACTTCTTAAGAACAAACTTGTGTAAATTCTTACGAGTTAAACTAATCGTGGAAGAAACTTAGACAACTGGCTTAAAAGAACAGAGCTGAACTTAACTATTCGGAGTATATCTGTCTGATGATGCTACCAGCCTGGCCAGTAAGCAGAAAGCTAGGATGATAAACTACAGTTTTAGAAATTACGGCAAGGTGTAATGCTACCTGGAAGGAAAAACAAAACAAAAAAACTCCAACCAAAACCCAACATACACACATCATCACCCCCTGCAAAACAAAATGCAAACTCTGTTGCAGTTCCAATGATTAGTCTAATGTTTTAGATCTGCTATGTTTAAATCTGCTATGAATTTACATTTTAGGATGAGGCAGCAAGGTTAGCAATGTCTCAATGCAAAGGAGAGGCAGAAGAAACCCTTAAAATTCATGCACATGGAATAAGGTATGATTCTGGCTTTTGAAAACTATGAAAACCATTCTTTGGGCAGATGATTTCCTGCAATCAGTGAGATTTCAATGCTTAGAAATTCTCCAGTATTGTAACCAGGAGAATTAAAAACTTTTCCATTGTTTTAGTGTAGGATGGATAAGATGCTAACTAAGAATAAATTATATCTCTGCGTGAAAGACCTTGGATTGGCTAAGACTTCTTAGGAGAGCTATGTTTATTTGCTACATTTTGTAATAACTATATATCTTCAAGCAAAACTTCTTGACACCTTACTTAAAAGTTCATTTGACTTAGGGATACATTTAAGACATACAGTAGCTACAACAGGTGATGCACTAATTGTTCAAAAGCCCTTGAAAAAGGCTGAAAAGCCCTCTTTACCATTGTTGTGGTGTCTGAATAGGACAGTAATCCTAGATGGTAATTACATGACAGAAATTACACCAAAAGATGCTGCAGTCTATGCAGCATAGATATTAACTGATATTGAAATCTAGGAATTAACACATGAGGATTCGGGGCCAAGGGGGTTAACCAAGTTAAAGATTTTTTGGAGAGGGAAGATAGGGCAACAAGGACAGTTATATGACCTCTGCTCAAATAGCACAAAGCAAAGCAATATGTTTAATAGTGTAGAAGACAGTTGAGTACCAAAGAAAGTGAGGAATAGATTGCTGACTTCGATTTTTGGGTAGAAAAAAAAAAAAGGTGAACTTTAGAGATAATGGGGAGGTAGAGGAGGATTTGAGAGGCAACTAGAAAACAGAATAAAATTTAAGAATGGGAAGGACTCTTCAGAAGATGTCTGGCCTTTTTATTCTATTTTTATTCCCACCATTTTGGGACAAATTCATAGATTAAGCAGCTGAAGGGAGTAGAAGGTGAGAAGGAATAGAATAAGGTTACACAGGAGGGAAGAAATCACTTCTATATCTGGCTTCTACTTCCTTACTTGGACAACCCCATTTTCCATTACACTGTCACTTAGTTTCTATCTTATTCCATCCTTTGCCTCTTGAAATATTAGCCATCTTTTCCCAAACTTTTCAGAGACGTCTTTGTGAGCTGTCATTCCTGGTGAAATAAGGAAGGCAGTTTTCAACATATCAGACCTCGTTATTTGGGGGAAGGCTGGAATTCAGGTTGGGAACCTATAGCTGAAGTGGGTTAATCCTAAATATAAAAAAAAACCTCAACAAACCCTCTGCTGTTCACAGACTCCATTAGATTCAGTTCAGCTACATTTGTGTTCTAAGTATTCCGTGATTTGGTATACTTTGGATGTAATTTACTGTCCCAAGTCACAATTGATTGTCTGCAGTATATGACTTCATCCATACTGATAAATATATTACATAGTGGGCATCAAAGGCCTTACGGTTAGTGAGAAGAAAATCACTGCAGAATGAGCATCTGTGATGGCTGCCAAAAGGATTATATTTTTATTAGACAAGAGGATCAAAAACTTTTTGTTACAACAGATAACGATGTTTGGGAACAGACCTTGAAAATGCATTGAGATACCAGGATTAAAATAATACCCTGCTCATAAAATTTGCATACATATTATGCTCCCCCGCCTTAGATGCTGTAGCACCAGCTTTTTTTTTTTTTTTTTTGTGTCTTATCTTTTATTATCAGGTTTTATGATAAGTTTTCTGTGTTCCCCATTCAAACAAAATAGCTAAATCTATCTGTATTATAGGATAATAAAACTGTCACTTAACAAATGTAACTAATTTTACATTGCTAAAATACCCCAAAGAATGGGTCATTGGGACCAGACTGTGAGAAACTCGTCCTTGTGCCAATACAGGATTCTTAACATAGACTTTGATGAGGTAATGCATACGATGAGGTATTACTGCAGACAGGAAATGCAGTAATTCAGCCAGAATTTCCAGAAACAAAGTATCTCATTTTTTTTTAAACCATTCTTGTAATTTAAAACTCTACATTCTTATTTCTCTTTTTTTAACATGCCCAAGTTGTGTCCTGTTCATCACTATCTCTGAATGTGGCCATTCTCTCTAAGAATGACCCTACAAAGATACTGAAGCTTGTTTTCTACAAGGATTGTTTAAGGTGATACTGGTATCCCTGTACCTTTTCATCACAATCTTTTAATAAATTGAGATGTGTATTTTATTTTACACATGTTAAATAATTCTCTTTTAAGTTCTTTGGGTCAAAGAATTTGTAGGGGTATCTCAAAGATACATTGGCTCGCCACCTAGTTCCCATCAGAAAGTTGTAAGTTAGACTTCTGGCTGCCACTTTCCAACTTTACTGGTACAGAAAGGATCACTATGGCTTATAATGACTTCAGAGTTGAAAATTACTAAGTAGCCATGCTCTCTTTTGTATGTAAACTTTATAAAAAACATTTAAACATCATGTGAGTTTATATTCTCATATGTAATGGGCCTGATTTTTCCTCCCCTCTTTCTTTCCCCTCTTTCTTTCCCCTCTTTCTTTCCCCTCTTTCTTTCCCCTCTTTCTTTCCCCTCTTTCTTTCCCCTCTTTCTTTCCCCTCTTTCTTTCCCCTCTCCTTCCTGGTCAGTTTTCACAGGAGGGTGGTGTTTTTAATTGATATTTCCTGTTTAAGGTGTTACACCTAGAAACTTGATATACAGCTTTCAAATCTGGTGTGCTTTTCCTTTGTAACTGAAATGCTCGGTGCATCAGCTTCTTTTTGGGAAAATAGAAATACTACCATCTCTCTGCCTGCCTTTTTTCATTTGTTTAGACTCTAAAATATCTGGGAGAAGAAATGGACTGCATGACTGCAATATTGCTTGCTAATAATATCTTTGCTGTGTGACGTATATGAGGAATTCCGTACTTTCTTTCTTACCTAAGAATTATTTTGGCTTGATATGTTCTATTGATGATTTTCTATATACTGGTCTGTAAGGTAAATAGGAAATTAATGTCACTCTCAGAGGAACCATTTAAGAAAGTTCGGTCAAATGGAACTATTGTGTGCTGCAACCAGAAGACAAGTAGCGTTTTGTTAATACTGATGTATCTGATGAGTATCTGTTGTAAAAAGCTGATTCTGTTGACTTCAAGACGAAACTCCCACTGTCCTCAGTAAAGCTGTTATTTTACCCTGAAACTTAATTGGATTTTAGTTGGTAAGTTGGATTTAGAAGAATGCTGAAACTAGAAGCATAATACTGGCTTGCAGAAAGATGGGTAAATGCTTTTTTTTTTTTTAAGGAATAGTTTGTTTCTCAGTGTAGAGCACAATTGTCAGCCCAGAGGCTGGGAATTCCTCAGTCAGTTGATTTGTGGTCATGAGCCTGTGTTCAGGGTCATTTACTGTTGGTTGGGTTGTGGGGTGTTTGTTCTACAGTCTCCAGTATACAGTGTGAGCCCATCGACTTCCTACCAGACTTCCACATATACCAAGTAAAGGTGAAATTGTGTTTCAAGTATAGTTGACAGCTAAATCTTATTTCAGAAGCGACATAATTTTGCACCCAGCTGACTCCAATGAGACTTAGCACCATGATTGAAACTAAGTGTGTTCATCAGTCTTCATAATGGCATGTAGTGCAGCCATATTCTTCAGGCATTTAATTTTTGCCTTTAAGCTTCACTGTTTAAAAATGTACAACTAGTCCCTGTCAATATTGGAATGTTTCAACAGAGCAACTCTTCTAGTGCCTCTGCAGAGAGAAGCATATATATATATATATATATATATAGGCCACACGCAATCATTGCCAGCTTTGCACTGGAATGACCCAGAACACCGTGCCAGGACCTCTTTCAGATGTGAGCTTCGCTTCGCTCCCTCCCTGCCTGTACATGAGGCTTTCAGAGCCTCTTTCCAGCATCTCTTCCACACCAATTGTTCTTTGTGTACTGCTGTAATCACAGGCAGGTAAATGGCAAGCGTTTCAGGTGGAAGCCATTTCTTAGGTACGTGGCCGTATGGAGCAAAGTAGGGTGTTGATGTTGGTGGCTCTTGACTGGGTTTCAGGTACTACTGTGGTAGTACTTGGCACACTGAGCAGTGTCCTCTGTGTGTAGGATATATGCCTGCCCACTGAGCATATACAAAAATAAATATTAAACAAAGAAAAGCCACTTCTAAACGAATTGTGATTTCAATCTGCAGTTAATGATTCTGACACATTCCTACCCCGTTTTTGCTCAACTCCACCGGGTTCAATGAGGCAGGGGTGTTCAATGCTTGATCCATGTGAGGTCAAGAAACAGGATTTCTGTGGAATTCTATACAAGTCTTTCAAAGTAGCTTCTCTCTCTGTGCACAGCAAAAAAATCTGCAGAAATTGCAAGCTAAACATAAAATAAGCACTTTTTACATCCTGCGATACAAAGGTTTGAGCCTGTGATGCCACCAGCAGCAGCACAGCTTTGTTTTACTTGGGTTTTTAGTTCCAAAAATGCATGCTAAGGAAAAAAAAAAAAAAGATAACTTGTTGAAAGCCACTTTTCTGTTGCTCTGCATGCCTTTTTTTCCTTCTGCTTGGCAACCTCCACACCTGCTGTTCTGACTTCTAAAAATTGTCCTTTCTTTTGTCCTGCAAGTATTTCTGCCTAAGAGGAGAGGACAAAGGATTCACTAGCATTTTTCTTGGTTCTGCTGCCTCGTAACTTTCAAAATTAAGTTCTTGTTAACAATTCAGTGTTCTTGGGGCTCCAAAATTTAGGCTTTTTTAACTAGAATGGCTATGAGAGAGGATGATTGCGGTAGCACAGGCATGTACTGCTCTTAAAACCAACTTTTTAATGTATTCTTTGTTTAGCAGTGAAAAACATCATTTTCTCTTGCAGTGTGATGCTGCTGTGTTTAACAGGAACGAGGGAAAAGAACAGGTGAAAGGAAGTTATTCCCAGCTTCTACCATAGATTCCAATCCAATTTTTCTCTCCAACATTTGTTGGTTCAAGGCTCCCACGCATTTTCCTTTTCCCTCAGCTGGTGCAGTGACAGCTCCTTATCCTGTTCTAGTCTGCTTTAAGAACAGCCTTCATTTGTGATGTTACTGAGAAACATTTCGGTATATGAAACATTTGAATATGCCATCACAGATGTTTTAATGAGGAAGGCCTGTTTTTTTCTCGCTTTACTCTGATGGGTGTTTTTCATCATTATCTTTAGTGAGAAAGTGAACAAGATTTGACCAAAACGTTTCCTGGGATCCAAAGAGTTATTTGCCTCTTAAGGGAACGCTGACAGCTAGTTTCAGATTTCAAAAGCGAAAAAGTGTTGCCCTTTGAACAGATTCATACAAGAGCCAACCCAACTCAGAAACACCACCACACATATAGACACAGGAGATTAAGTGCAGAATTTTGCCAGCTCACCCCAGGTGACTACCTGGGCCATTTTATTTCTCATAAGCCTTGCTGCTGCCAGCACTAAGAGTATATCTACACTACTCTGCAGTATAAAGACAGCTCAGCCAGTTCTAGATGAACCAATTTAAATGCTGGAAGCAAGGCTGCTTCCAGGCTTTCTTCACAGGCTAGATGACCATACACATAGGTCTTCACCAGACAGCTAGTGTGCTTCCAGGTCACATTTTGAACTGAATTGCAGTGCAAGCTGAGCTGTTTTCCTTAGGAAAGTTGGAATAATACTGCCAAAATACTCGTAGCGCAAACCCATCTATGTCAGATAAGCTACACGTTGTGTTGGCATAGTAAAATGATCCTCATGAGGAAAAAAAAATATTACACATTTTTGCTAGTTTAACCACAACTGGCATCTTCTTCCAGCACTGCCACATTAATCAGGGGTTGCACCCTTTTCTGACTTAGGTGCCTATGCCAGCAAAATTAGCTGGTTTTCCCATTGCAATGTGTCCTGTTTTTAAAATGTGTTAAATAGCATAGTGACATTTTTGAGCAGGAACACATTATCATTTCAATACTTGCTGGCCAGAAAACCATTTTAGAGCTATTTAGAAAGCACTAGCTCTTACTGCTGTAAGACAGGATGTGCTTAAGGTAATAACTTTGCAAGGATTGATGCCTAGTGGTTAGCCAGAGTTGAAGTACAACTTGGTACCCACACAGGGGCTTTGAATGTTGAATTATATTCTAAAGGAATGTAGTAATAATTCATATTTGTAGAAATATCCTTTCTAAAGTTGATGGAAAGTGGATAAAGTCTTCCTGAGAATTCTGGATTCCTTTGAATATGTCATGTATAAGTTAAAGTGGACTCAGAAAAAAGGATTAACTTTTGCTTAACTTAGTCCTCATATTTTTTCACTTTTGAGCAAAATAATTTTTGGAACTGTATTACAAACCCAATGTGACAGAAAGGTTAGAAACCAATCCATTTAGATACAGATAATGATTAACAATATCCAAGAATGTGAGAATGAAATTAAATTTGCATGTCAAAAGACTTTTTGTAGGAAGGTTTATTTTTCAGAAGAGGCTATTTTGAAAGGAAAATGTATCAAAAGTGTTCCCATAGAGACTATAGGTAGATAATTTTTGTATGTATACAGCTGACAACGTATTGGTGAGACCATGAACTTACAGTTACTTTTCACTAGAGAAATTGTTGATATATTACTTTTTTCTCAAATGGATAATAAAAATACACTAGCCAGGTTTACTGCCATCTTTATATATACATGTATTCTCAGGTTTTAGAGCTATGCTGTAATACAAAGATTAGTAATATTTGGGAGATTTTTAAAACATGCCTGTTACATAGCCTCTAATCTTACTTTCATAACTTCTTTTATTTCTCAATGGCATCTTTAAAATTACATGGCAAACTGTTTCAAATAAACCAGTAGAATTTACATCATTAATTTAAGACTTGGAAATTGTAATATTTTAAATTAAAGTCCATTTTCTCTGGTTCTGTACTGAAAGTAGTTCAAAAACACAAACTTAAGTTTCCTTAGAGGAGAGTTTTGCATTTCTTAAAAGCTGAAGTGATAACTTCACTAACAATACAGATCTGTAATCACTTTAAAATTAATCCTGTCCTGCTTGCAAGCTCTCTTAGAAAATCATTACAAAACTCTGTGTGTTTCCTTATCATTCCTGCCTCATGGGAGACCAAGAGCCTTCATAATTTCAGAGTCAAAATTCAGTTGTTTCAGATTATTTTGTTCCATGAATAGACCAGACTTGATAATTTCATTTTACTAGGTTTATTTATTAATTCATTAGTGAAGCACTTGTTTCAGTTTACACAGCTGGCTCATGTTTGAAGCTGATTGCACAAAATCACTCCACTGCCTTGTTTGACTCAATCATCCAGGTATACATCTGAACCGAATTTGGTTCATTAAAAATAAGGATTCTGGATGACTGCAACAGATCTTTGTCAGCTGCCTACACTCATGCTGATACAGTACATGCAAATGAGAATGTATGAATATATTGGTCTCTTAACAAAAGTAAGTGGTGTTCAGAGCATTAGGAAAGGTTGCAGAAGGAATTTTGCTTATGACAAGTGAGAAAGTTGCCACTAACTTGTAGCTGGAGTTAGTTATCCGTGTCAGTAAGTCATCACAACTGCAGCTGTTATTATTTACATAGCTGACTGTCTCCCCAGAGTAATTCAGGTGTTTTACCCCCAAATGAGATCTAATGTGTACGGTGAAGGGCCAGTTGTAGGACAGACAGTAATTGAAAATTTTCTGACCTTCATCAGCAATAAATCCAGGAAAACACATATCCTACCAATGCAAATATGTAGTGAATTGCACTAAGAAATTGAGTAGCTAAGGTTTATTTGCACTACAGATGAATTATAGTATAGTAAAATCTTTAATATATTTAGTTTTGCTATGGGCACAGTGAGCAATTTGGCTGTAAACAAAGATTTTGTGCTATCTTAGGCAAGTTTCGGTTAAATTTTGTGATTAAAAGGTCTGAATGTACCACTTATTCTCGAAAATTAATTATCTCATAATAAAGGAATGCTTTAACTTCTTTGTCAGATTCTACTGTCCAATGTACTGTGTAGTCAGGGTAGGAACTGCCAAAATCCATTTCTAACGTGCATGCATATGATGTTTTTCTCAGAATGTGGGTGTAGGACAGGTCACAATGGCTGACTAAATGTGCTGGTGAAGAGGGAAAGAGGTAAAAAAGTCAGGAGATGAATGAGCATCTTTGACAGTTGTAGCATGTAAAGGTTTCTTGGCCTTGTCCTATTAATAACAGCTATAGACTGCTTGAAGTTCACAAGATGGTCTTCAGACTGTACCTAATAGGATTACTTTTTAGCTCTTATATATGTTGTCTCTTCATAACTGTTTCTAGAATAGCTGGGGGAAATAAAACAAAGTAGTTCATATATTCAATTTTTAAATTTATTAAATAAGGAGGAAGAATTTAATGAGCAAGTTAGTGTAATATAAGTTTGCTCATCTTTGGCAATACTAAAACCCTAACTGCAATGCTTTACCTGCAGTTATGTAGAGAGTCACACATGCTTAACCTCAAGTATACGTGTAATAAGATGCTTTTAGGGAAGAGATGTGGAGTAAAGTTGATGCTGCACTATAATCCAAAAGGTTTTCTACCAGCAGTTCCTTTTTGTAGGTTGTTTCAATCGTGTCAAGTAAGACAACTGTCAACTGAAAACTAGTATCTGTTTTTCATAAACATTTTCTTGAGGTTATTGGAGTGTGAAACCACATGTTTTCTTAATAATCAGGTTTTCTTTCACGCCAGTTACACTGCTGCCTTTGTAATAGAGTATAATTTCCTTGTAATAGCATTCATGAACTCAAACTAGATGCATTTTTAAGCCTATTTTAGCATGAGAAATAAACAGAGCTGGACTGGAAGTTAGGTTTCGATCACAGCCTTCTCTTTTCCATCTAATTTTAAACAGCTTTCTTGACCACTGTTATTGTCTTGGCTGCATTATTCATCCCCTTACTGCTGCCACAATGCAACCAGTGTTGTCTGTTGTCGTCAGATGAGCAAATAGTTTGAGAAGATGCTGTTTACCTGCTCCTGATCCTCCTTGTCCCAACAATGTGGGAGGTGCAGCAAAGCTAAAGTGTCTGAGGTTAGTGAGCGTGTTTTCTAGGAGACTATACAGAGAGCTAACTTGTGAGGCAGTGCTGATGTATTTAATAAATTCTTTTGCTAGTTCCTTTTGTTCTTTCTAATAACCCAAAAATGCAAAATGGGCAATGTCTTTCAAATATCTCTTCTAAACATAGCTTTTCTTTTCCTTCAAAGTGAGGAGAAAATTATTTCTGCACAAAAACCTTGCCACATGAGATGGTTATTTCTCTTGGCAGCTTCTATTGCCAACGATTCACTGATTCCTTTCAAGAAAAGACAGCTAGATAAAACTGTAAGGATAACCAAAGCAATGTACACAGCAGCAGAGTAAGAGCTAAAATGTCACGATGTGTAAGTAACAAGTAAAATCTGGTGTAATGACCTGATACATATATCTGGTCCCTGCACCTAAAGTCCATGGTGAGGAGGGAGGTTAAAGGCAAACGAGTTCAGTTTCTATAGTGGTGGTGAGATTAGAATTTACATTATAATTGCAGGCTCCTTGTCAGCAGAAACAAAAAGCCACCCACCTGCTGTGTCTCATTAATGTCTGTTCTTCTTGATTGTAACATTACAGCACCTTTCCTTTCAGTATTCCTCTCTTTGAATCATTCATTGTTGCATCTGCTGCAAGAGAAAGCAATATTCCTAACATGGTCCTTGTTCCCTGAAAAGATAGCAAAGCACTTTAAAAACATGAGTAAGGACCATTTCTTCTGTTTCACAGTAGACATGTTGAAACACAGAGTGGAAAAAAAAAAAAAAAAAAGAGCATCTAAAGCTGTGATTCCTCAACTGTTGCTTTAGTCTACTTTATGATGTAGCTGCAGAGATGCTTGTGATTGTCAGTCAAAGGGAGGAGGTGGTGTGAGGTCAGGAGTCTCAAAGGATACAGAAAAGGATAGGCATTCTCCTTCCTTCCACAGTGAGCACAAATAAGCTTAAAATGATGCATTAAAAATTCAAATAGGTGCATTAGACCACCCTTCTAATCCCTCGTTTATGGAACTAGAAAGAAAACCCAGTCTCTTAGCCTCTCGGCCCTCAAATTTTATTTAAAAAACAAACAAACAAAGCAAAGAAGAAACTATAATCAAATCTACCTTTCCTTTTTCCTTCACAGGTATCTCTAACTTTGAAGTGCCCTGTCAGTCTTGAGTAATAATAATCATAAAAAAATATTCAGCTAGATCACCATTGCCATGTTTCTATCATCTCTATTCTGTGGCCTAGCATTAGGAAATATTTTGTACGATCGAGGCACTTTCTTTTAGTGTGCCACCTGTTCTGCCATCTCTTCCACCTGGCTGATTGAGCTCTAATTGCTGAGACATCCTCATGATACTGCACTAAATATGACGGCTTTAGTCAAATAATAGGGTGTAAAAAAGAAAAAAAAAATTCAATATGGTCAAGTAGTGAACAGTTAGTTGTATCTCTGTCCTCCTAAAAATGGCCATATTCAATTTAATGATCACTGATCAGTAGTTATAAAATGAGAGTATTTCCCTATCATCACAAATATGTGTGTATATATACATATAGATGTATTCTGTCACTCTCCTGGACTTTGATGTGCAGCTCTAGTGTTCTAGTCTCTCGCTCTGATCTTCCCAGCTGGCACTTAATAAAATACAAGTATCACAAGGCTTGGATTAAAAAGCCAATTTTGTTGTTGCCAGTTCTATCGGACGTAAGTGAATAAATCTTCCCCTCCCTGAAAAGCTTCTAGATTTCTACATACAGTACTGATTAAGGCTGTATGTACTCAATTACTAGCAAGACTGTACTTTTCAAAAAACATGTCTTATTTCCAGTCAGAGTTAGTCTTCCATAACTGATATGTTTTTTGGTTGTTTTTTTTTAATCATTCTCACTGCCTGGCCAAATTGCATGCTACTAAGTGAGATATTTTATAGAAATCTACTATATTATTATTAGTTCTAAGATACCTTCATCAACAACAAGAGAAATAAAATTTACTTTACCATAAACCTACAGTTATATGTATTAATTATATTACTCTCCTTAATCCTTAATCGGATTCTATATTAACCATTCCATTAACTTTCTGCAGACCCATATCACACTCACAAGGTTGTAATTACGTGGATTAACAAATTTACTTTGAGAAATGTCCTTAAGTTTCCTCACATCCTCTGAAAGCTGCTGTGGTTTCCCAACAAACTGAAAGAAGGAGATGTATGTCCCCAAGCCAGCTCTTCTAAAATAACTGGATACAAATTACACAGAATTGTAAATATCAAATTATAAACCTTAGTATCAACTCATTAATGTCATCCTAAATTATTCTTGATATGGAAATATTTAATAGTCTCAGCTATACCAAACATCTGTCTCTTCCCAGATACACAACAGAAGTGCTTATTGATCTCTTTTTAATTAACTGTTACTAAAGCCAAGATTTCCCTCCAGTAATGAATCACTATCAGAATTCCTGCAGCTTTGGTTTACTCAGGAAAAAATCTTACTCCTTTTATTGCTAACAATATTTGCAATAGCTTGTTCTTTGTATCTGTTTTTCTTGACTAAACTCCTACATTCTTAACCTCTGCTTTATGTTCAGTATGGTTCTTTTTTTATGCCATTCTAACTTTAAGTCTATTTGGTTTTTTAGTTAAAATGAAATTCTTTCTGAGAAAAAGGTGGTGGCTTTTTCAAACAGGATTGATTCTTAGAAAAAATATTCTTAATTAGCATTTATAGTTTTCTGCACTTTTTTTTTTTGTATTTTCCTCATAGTGTTATGGTTTCTAATTTTTTTTCCCCTTAGAAGAACTGACTAATTTCAGAGTTACAAATGCAGTGGTTTGGATGTTAATCGTGCTTGCAGATAACAGTTCAAACTCTCATGATTTTTTTGTACAAAAGTTACGCTCATCTGTTGTTTTTCATGTGCTAAGATGACTTCTTAGAGAATCTGCTTGTCCCAGACACAGTATTTTTTGTTAGTGAGAAATCTTTTGTCTCTAAACACTTTTTAGATAGCACTGTCTCCACTTCTGCACCCACATATGTTCCTCAGAATTTAGTTATTCATGATAAGGTTGATTTTTACCCACTCCCCTTTTGTTACATGCAGGTGCAGCTATCTTGGGATTTTGACTCCTTAGATTGTAGTAGACACCTATTAGTAAACTACTTAGTATTTTTCTTAGGCTTTTGACATCATGTTATTCTTGAGCTGTCACAAACGGTGTGATTTTTTACATCAATTGCCATTTTCCTTTCTTTTTTCCAAGTTGCTCCTCTATGAACAACTTAGAACTTTTTTTTTTAACGACCCAAGAATTAGACTCACCCCTCCAGCTTTCAGTAGAACCGCTTCGGCTTTCTGGTTTATAGCCCAAGCTCCCAGCATTGTCGTACAAGCCAATAAATTACCTCTTCATTATTCTCTAATGCCAATGTGAGTTCAGGATGCTGAAGACCTTATACGTCCAGCATCAGTCTGCATTAGCAGTGACAACAGAATAGGGTGCCAGATGTTCCTAGAGATGTTGATGACAACACTTGCATTGGGAACAGAGCCTGTGCTAGAGCTGTAGAAGGTGGAGCTGGTGATGTTGAATCAATATGGGTATAAGATGGGTTTGGACTCATCCAGTTGTGGGACTGCTCTGCAAAAAACTGAGATAGCCTTTTCAGGATGACTGCCAGCCAAACCACATCACATGTCACCCTCATTTCTAGGAAAACAAGCAATAATAATCCCATTAAATGCTCTGATTCTAATGAAAAAACATTTTTTGAAGTGTTTCCAACCATCTCGGTTGCTCGACCCACTTTCTGAACGACTGCACCCTCTAATGGGGTAAAACAGATTGACTTACAAAGCAGCCAATTTATTTTTTATATTGTTTATATCCTAGTCCTTCTAGGCATAATATAACTGACCATTCTTGTGACAGTAAAACAAACACAGTTTTGCTGAACGTAGATTACAGGAGAGGTGAGAATATCCAATAAAGGATTTATATAATTCATCTCTACTTTGGTTTAACGAAAAGTATGTAAATAGTTGTATACATTCATGGTGAAATGAGAAAGGAATTTTAATGAAATCATAGAAAAGATAATTTATTTCACGTCTAAATATAGAAAAAAAGTTGTTGTTTTTTTTTCTTATTGTGCGAAGCCATCTCATTTTACCAAAGCTTTGTGGGGAAGTAAAACAATCAAAGTGAGATGAAACAGAAACTTAACCATGATTTTGCATCTTGTCAAACAGGTAATTCTCTAATGGACCAATGAAAGCCAACGATGACAAGTTGTGGTCAACAGTCCTTGAATGTGCTGATGGTTCTGCTTTCATTACTCTTGTCAGCAGGTAACTTTTGTACTTTGCATTTATCTTTCACTGATGTGTGCCACGGGGAAAAATTAGTTGCAATATAATACTGGGTTCCTACAGAACAAACAAGATCAAATGAATTGTTAGTTGAGTAATAAATAAATATAGTGTCTTTGTGTTTAAGAACTGGATGCTAGAATTTGAAATGCAATTGAAAATTTAGTTTGAGAAGGAAAAGATGATGGGACACTGGTATGGCAAAGCAGGCTGAAAATTTAAAAGAAACAAAGCTACTGTTTTGAAATGCTAGTTTTTTCAGCTCGTCTAAAAGAAAAACACAATCTCTACACCACCATACAATCCAGCCATTTTGCTAAATAATCATCTGTTGGAAGCAGAGCAAGTCAAGTTCCAATCGTGTGGTTTTCTCTGCATACACAAGAGTATGTAAGCACGTGAAGGACTGAACTTGGAACTTCAGCTATTCTTGAGATGGATAAATGATAGATACAATGTAACTTGTCATATATATTTAAAAGAAAATTGCATGACAAGATGGTATGCAAATATTATGTTATTTTCCTCAATCTAAAGAATTGACTGGACCACAGAGTGGTTCCAGAGTGTTTTCTCATGATGCTTGGCAGATCTACCCTAGTTGTTTGCTACTAGCACACAGAAAGGCTTTGTGCAGAAATCTGTCAGTTGTTAGGCTGAGAATTAGTTGAATGCTATGATTATTATTTGCATTTGTTCTTCAGGGGTTAGGTATGGCATTAAGGTTTTCTGCAATTATGAATTAATATTTTTAAAAAAATAACTAAATAGGTTGGAAGTCCAAATAGATTTCATCCTATGAGTTTTTAACTCTCAGTTACAACTTCTCTTATTCTTTATTCTCGAAGTACTTCTTAATCCAAAGAGATTATTTTTTCCTGGCACTGCTCTTTATTCCCTTCTATTACATCACAACCCTAACCACCATAATTAAAACTTTACGAGGCATTATCTATCTCAAAATATCCTTGTGCTCCAGTAAGAGTTGTTACTACTCTGTGTATTAGATCCTCACCAATTAGTTCAAGTGTGTGTTTTGTTGCCCACAGTCTCATTGCTTGTTCACAAGCGTTCAAGTCGATTCTCGCTAACAATAGTTCATTATTTAGCTGTAACTGACACAGTCCTTTTGCTAACAATGTTCTAATGGTATCAACTAGACTACTTCTCTGCCTAATCTTAAAATACTATTTTCCTTCAGAGTCCTTCCACTGCTATCCCTATGTATGGCGCTGCATCCCTAGATATGTAACTACCCTCCTCCTATTCTGTACTCGATTCAGACACAGGGGTTGTAGCAGCTTCTTTGTTGTTTTCCAAGGTGAAGTCATTTCAGAAGGCTATTTCCCTGGTACATGAGTTAAACCAATTATTCAAGACTTCAGTGAATGTCTCCCAGTGAACAAACATCACAAAACTTTTCCAGCTGCTCCAGTTCTCTTCCGTTGATTTTTGTTAAGTTTTCATAACTTTATCACTCTTTATAGAGGACTTCTACTAGATACCTCCCAAGATCCAACTTCAACTATTTTCCTCAAGATGATATCAATACCTATGTTCCAGTTGAATCGGACACCAGTTCTACTGTGTGTGCAAATAGTAGTCATCAGCCACCGGTATAGATACACACTTATTCCTTCAAACACGGACGTAAAGCAAATTTTCTGATATTTTTTTCTCTTAGAAGAAAAGTACTGCCTCTGAAGTACAATGTTTTTGTTTGAACTTACATACAGCTTTCACTTCTTACACAATTTAGATATTAACATCACAAACTATTGTCTTTGCAAATGTGTACCTTATTTTTCTGTTGCTCCTTGGCTATTAGTATTTTATTATCTGACATCCATTATTAGGATATAGAGTACAGGCTTAATTTGAAATCATCACAAGCCTTTCATGCCAGCCTAACTCTGCTCTTTGGGGAATCCTGCTACTGACATCTGTAGGAGTGGGTTTGGGTGATTGCTAACTCACACACATTTTACAGGATGAAATTTATTATTTTGCAGCCAGTGTGAATGTAATTTTTTTGTCCAAGACAGGACAGCTTCCATAAGGGAAAACTACTGACTTCATGTAGTGAGAATGACGGGGGGGGAGAAGGATGTTATTCTCACTGGAATTATATGATACATCATTTTCAAACTGAGCTAAAATCAAACAATCTAATGGCAGTATTCCTTTTGAGTTCCCCTAGATTTAAAGACTTCTGCCTGCAAGGTCATGCTTTCCTTTCAAGCCTTTGACATACGGAGATTCACAATCTTAGTACTGAATTTCTAAAATCTGTATGGGCGGTTGAAAACTGCACTTAACAATTGGAAGCGTAACTTTCACTGGCTCCACACGAGGAACGAAAGCAAGGGCACAAGGAGCAGAAAAGTCCCCAGAGCAGCTGTTCTCAGAGCCAGGTCTTCGTTGTGTTAGAAAAGGAGAGAAGCAGCGACAGTGGCAGCGGAGCAGAGGTACAGTCAGACACCAAGATCGTGGCTCAGCGTGAGGATGAAGTTTGGCAGCTTTAGCTGTGTGGTTAGGAAGGAGGTGCAGTTGCCTAACATGGGCAAAATGGGCTGTCAGCCCAGGGAAGAATAACGCTGAAAAGAAAGGCTTCAGTTCAGAGCAAGTAGGCTATGGCTCCATTTTAAAAAAGGGCGGAATTGGATTGAGAATACTGAAACTTCAGACTGATTTTTATTTCCATGCTGTCAAGATCACGGCGGCAGGCGATTTTAGGATTTGTGGACTCTTACTAGTTGTACTAGCCACGAAAGGAATGCATAATTAAGAGGAGGAGAAACACACAGTTAAGCCAGAAGAATATCCTTTCTGACCACTCACTCTTAGATTTGCTTTGCAGTGGTGTTGATACTTAAATTAATTTAATGGATTGAAACACACTGATAAAATCAGGGCTGTCAGCAAGGCTTATACTAAAAAGCAAAAATTGCCAGATTATTTGCACATTACAGTGTTTTTTCTTTGAAGTAGGAAATGAACGTCCATATAGCAAAATTATCAGAGGATCTCAAGTGATTTGCATTGTGCTAGGTAGAATGCGCATATGTGAATATTTCTGTGGATCTGTATGGAAAGCTTATAAAGACCAGCCATTCTGAATACCTTGGGGCTTTAAAAATTTAGTAGCTAAATTAAAAATTTAATCAGCATTACGCAGATCTCTAACTGTGAACAGATAGGGAAGTAACAGTTTGATGTACACTGGCTGTTTACTTTTAAAGGTAGAATAGATAAATTTGTAGATGAGCTTGAATCTGTCATTTGAAGCATGACAGACCATCCTTCTCTCAAAATTAGTTAGAACAGAGATAGGAGCATCTCTATCACTTACCTGTTCAATAACACTTTTCAAAAATAGTATGAGAACTTGCACATGTAACTCCACTTCAGAAACAGCTGCCATCTTTGCAACAGACAACTTAAGAGCCTTTAATGTACAGTACTTTCATCTGAACTTTTTCTGTAGAAATAAGGCTCTTTAATCCTCAGGATTGAAGCAAAGTTATTTTCAGGAAAAATACTTAAAAAAAAAAAGACCCTTTTTTATTGGATCTCTGATTCTCAGAGAAGCAAAGACATCGAGTAAAATTAGATTACAAGACCTTGATAAAGGTTTTTCACCGTGTACTAGGTCTGGCTGGGATG